>NC_092093.1:58836065-59136065 GCF_045679555.1 Salvelinus alpinus
CGCTTCGCGTTCCTTGGAAAATATGCAGTATTTTGTTTTTTTATGTGTTATTTCTTACATCGGTACCCCAGGTAATCTTAGGTTTCATTACATACAGTCGGGAGGAACTACTGAATATACGATTAACGTCAACTCATCATCGTTCCTACCAGGAATATGACTTTCCCGAAACGGATCCAGTGTTTTGCCTTCCACCCAATACAATGGATCTGATCCCAGCCGGCGACCCTGTGCGACGCCGTAAAAGGGGCAAACGAGGCGGTCTCGTGGTCAGGCTTCGGAGACGGGCACATCGCGCTCCACTCCCTAGCATACTACTCGCCAATGTCCAGTCTCTTGACAATAAGGTTGATGAAATCCGAGCACGGGTAGCATTCCAGAGAGACATCAGGGATTGCAACGTGCTCTGCTTCACGGAAACATGGCTAACTCAAGAGACGCTAACGGAGTCGGTGCAGCCAGCTGGTTTCTTCATGCATCGCGCCGACAGAAACAAACATCTTTCTGGTAAGAAGAGGGGCGGGGGGGTATGCCTTATGATTAACGAGACGTGGTGTGATCATCATAACAACACACAGGAACTCAAGTCATTCTGTTCACCTGATCTAGAACTCCTCACAATCAAATGTCGACCGCATTATCTACCAAGGGAATTCTCTTCAATCATAATCACAGCCGTATATATTCACCCCCAAGCAGACACATCGATGGCCCTGAACGAACTTTATCTGACTCTTTGTAAACTGGAAACCACACACCCTGAGGCTGCATTCATCGTAGCTGGGGATTTTAACAAGGCTAATCTAAAAACAAAACTCCCTAAATTCTATCAGCATATCGATTGTGCTACCAGGGCTGGAAAAACCCTAGATCATTGTTATACTAATTTCCGCGACGCATATAAGGCCCTCCCCCGCCCCCCTTTCGGAAAAGCTGACCACGACTCCATTTTGTTGATTCCAGCCTACAAACAGAAACTAAAACAACAAGCTCCCGCGCTCAGGTCTGTTCAACGCTGGTCCGACCAATCTGAATCCACGCTTCAAGACTGCTTCGATCACGCGGATTGGAATATGTTCCGCATTGCGTCCAACAACAATATTGACGAATATGCTGATTCGGTGAGCGAGTTCATTAGGAAGTGCATTGACGATGTCGTACCCACAGCAACGATTAAAACATTCCCAAACCAGAAACCGTGGATTGACGGCAGCATTCGCGTGAAACTGAAAGCGCGAACCACTGCTTTTAACCAGGGCAAGGTGACCGGAAGCATGACCGAATACAAACAGTGTAGCTATTCTCTCCGCAAGGCAATCAAACAGGCTAAGTCCCAGTACAGAGACAAAATCGAGTCGCAATTCAACAGCTCAGACACAAGAGGTATGTGGCAGGGTCTACAGTCAATCACGGATTACAAAAAGAAAACCAGCCCCGTCGCGGACCAGGATGTCTTGCTCCCAGACAGGCTAAACAACTTTTTTGCCCGCTTTGAGGACAATACAGTGCCACTGACACGGCCCCCTACCAAAACCTGCGGGCTCTCCTTCACTGCAGCCGAGGTGAGTAAAACATTTAAACGTGTTAACCCTCGCAAGGCTGCAGGCCCAGACGGCATTCCCAGCCGCGTCCTCAGAGCATGCGCAGACCAGCTGGCTGGTGTGTTTACGGACATATTCAATCAATCCTTATCCCAGTCTGCTGTTCCCACATGCTTCAAGAGGGCCACCATTGTTCCTGTTCCCAAGAAAGCTAAGGTAACTGAGCTAAACGACTACCGCCCCGTAGCACTCACTTCCGTCATCATGAAGTGCTTTGAGAGACTAGTCAAGGACCATATCACCTCCACCCTACCGGACACCCTAGACCCACTCCAATTTGCTTACCGACCCAATAGGTCCACAGACGACGCAATCGCAACCACACTGCACACTGCCCTAACCCATCTGGACAAGAGGAATACCCATGTGAGAATGCTGTTCATCGATTACAGCTCAGCATTTAACACCATAGTACCCTCCAAACTCGTCATCAAGCTCGAGACCCTGGGTCTCGACCCCGCCCTGTGCAACTGGGTCCTGGACTTCCTGACGGGCCGCCCCCAGGTGGTGAGGGTAGGTAACAACATCTCCACCCCGCTGATCCTCAACACTGGGGCCCCACAAGGGTGCGTTCTGAGCCCTCTCCTGTACTCCCTGTTCACCCACGACTGCGTGGCCATGCACGCCTCCAACTCAATCATCAAGTTTGCGGATGACACTACAGTGGTAGGCTTGATTACCAACAACGACGAGACGGCCTACAGGGAGGAGGTGAGGGCCCTCGGAGTGTGGTGTCAGGAAAATAACCTCACACTCAACGTCAACAAAACAAAGGAGATGATTGTGGACTTCAGGAAACAGCAGAGGGAGCACCCCCCTATCCACATCGACGGGTCAGTAGTGGAGAAGGTGGAAAGTTTTAAGTTCCTCGGTGTACACATCACGGACAAACTGAATTGGTCCACCCACACAGACAGCGTTGTGAAGAAGGCGCAGCAGCGCCTCTTCAACCTCAGGAGGCTGAAGAAATTCGGCTTGTCACCAAAAGCACTCACAAACTTCTACAGATGCACAATCGAGAGCATCCTGTCGGGCTGTATCACCGCCTGGTACGGCAACTGCTCCGCCCACAACCGTAAGGCTCTCCAGAGGGTAGTGAGGTCTGCAGAACGCACCACCGGGGGCAAACTACCTGCCCTCCAGGACACCTACACCACCCGATGTCACAGGAAGGCCATAAAGATCATCAAGGACAACAACCACCCAAGCCACTGCCTGTTCACCCCGCTATCATCCAGAAGGCGAGGTCAGTACAGGTGCATCAAAGCAGGGACCGAGAGACTGAAAAACAGCTTCTATCTCAAGGCCATCAGACTGTTAAACAGCCACCACTAACATTTAGCGGCCGCTGCCAACATACTGACTCAACTCCAGCCACTTTAAAAATGGGAATTGATGGAAATTATGTAAAAATGTACCACTAGCCACTTTAAACAATGCCACTTAATATAATGTTTACATACCCTACATTACCCATCTCATATGTATATACTGTACTCTATATCATCTACTGCATCTTGCCATCTTCATGTAATACATGTACCACTAGCCACTTTAAACTATGCCACTTTATGTTTACATACCCTACAGTACTCATCTCATATGTATATACCGTACTCTATACCATCTACTGCATCTTGCCATGCCGTTCTGTACCACCACTCATTCATATATCTTTATGTACATATTCTTTATCCCTTTACACTTGTGTGTGTGTATAAGGTAGTAGTTGTGGAATTGTTAGGTTAGATTACTTGTTGGTTATTACTGCATTGTCGGAACTAGAAGCACAAGCATTTCGCTACACTCGCATTAACATCTGCTAACCATGTGTATGTGACTAATAAAATTTGATTTGATTTGATTTGACTTCAACTATGACAGACAAAATGAGAAAAAAAAATCCAGAAAATCACATTGTAGGATTTGTAATGAATTTATTTGCAAATTATGGTGGAAAATAAGTATTTGGTCAATAACAAAAGTTTATCTCAATACTTTCTTATATACCCTTTGTTGGCAATGACAGAGGTCAAACGTTTTCTGTAAGTCTTCACAAGGTTTTCACACACTGTTGCTGGTATTTTGGCCCATTCCTCCATGCAGATCTCCTCTAGAGCAGTGATGTTTTGGGGCTGTTGCTGGGCAACACGGACTTTCAACTCCCTCCAAAGATTTTCTATGGGGTTGAGATCTGGAGACTGGCTAGGCCACTCCAGGACCTTGAAATGCTTCTTACGAAGCCACTCCTTCGTTGCCCGGGCGGTGTGTTTGGGATCATTGTCATGCTGAAAGACCCAGCCACGTTTCATCTTCAATGCCCTTGCTGATGGAAGGAGATTTTCACTCAAAATCTCACGATACATGGCCCCATTCATTCTTTCCTTTACACGGATCAGTCGTCCTGGTCCCTTTGCAGAAAAACAGCCCCAAAGCATGATGTTTCCACCCCCATGCTTCACAGTAGGTATGGTGTTCTTTGGATGCAACTCAGCATTCTTTGTCCTCCAAACACGACGAGTTGAGTTTTTACCAAAAAGTTCTATTTTGGTTTCATCTGACCATATGACATTCTCCCAATCTTCTTCTGGATCATCCAAATGCTCTCTAGTAAACTTCAGACGGGCCTGGACATGTACTGGCTTAAGCAGGGGGACACGTCTGGCACTGAAGGATTTGAGTCCCTGGCGGCGTAGTGTGTTACTGATGGTAGGCTTTGTTACTTTGGTCCCAGCTCTCTGCAGGTCATTCACTAGGTCCCCCCGTGTGGTTCTGGGATTTTTGCTCACCGTTCTTGTGATCATTTTGACCCCACAGGGTGAGATCTTGCGTGGAGCCCCAGATCGAGGGAGATTATCAGTGGTCTTGTATGTCTTCCATTTCCTAATAATTGCTCCCACAGTTGATTTCTTCTAACCAAGCTGCTTACCTATTGCAGATTCAGTCTTCCCAGCCTGGTGCAGGTCTACAATTTTGTTTTTGGTGTCCTTTGACAGCTCTTTGGTCTTGGCCATAGTGGAGTTTGGAGTGTGACTGTTTGAGGTTGTGGACAGGTGTCTTTTATACTGATAACAAGTTTAAACAGGTGCCATTAATACAGGTAACGAGTGGAGGACAGAGGAGCCTCTTAAAGAAGAAGTTACAGGTCTGTGAGAGCCAGAAATCTTGCTTGTTTGTAGGTGACCAAATACTTATTTTCCACCATAATTTGCAAATAAATTCATTAAAAATCCTACAATGTGATTTTCTGGATTTTTTTTTCTCATTTTGTCTGTCATAGTTGAAGTGTACCTATGATGAAAATTACAGGCCTCTCTCATCTTTTTAAGTGGGAGAACTTGCACAATTGGTGGCTGACTAAATAGTTTTTTGCCCCACTGTATCTAATCATCTCTGGGCTTCTCTCTGGCCTTATCACATGTCAAATATATGAAATAATTCAATAAGATGATTATAAAATAAAAATTGAATGACAAAGCTGTAAAACGTTATCCTAAATATAAACCATCAACTTAGTGAATACCATTGGTGTTTAATATGAGAGTTTCAGCATGAAATATTATTTATATATTTTTTGCACATTTTTATTTATTTTACGATGTCAATATGTATTTGTTGTCAATGTTTTGGTGTCAAACTAGTGGCAGTTGTGAAAAAAGTCAATAGTTGGAAGAGTTGCAGAGGTAATTGAAAATAATGCCGTTATTGATTAGCTTTTTTCATTAATTAGGCTATTTTCTCTTAAACCATATGGCCAATCTACTAGAAACTAATGGACAATATGTACACAGATATAAAAAATCTGTACTATTTCTGAATATTTATTTTGTTTTGTTATTAAAGTATAAATTACCAAAGTTACGATAGATTGCCATAGATTTTCTGTTAATTATCAAAACTACTGAAGATTTCGGTAACTTTGGTAAACTAATAAATGATAACTTGTGTGACATGCACATTAAGATGTATTATTCATGATGAATACGTACTTTGGGCGTTAAAGTGAGCCACTGTGGTTGTTGGAGGCTGGTTCTTTGCGTTGCAGTGACCTCTACTGACATAGCTCACCTGGTGTGGTTGTTAATTGTCAATGCAATTTAGGTATGGACATGAGTAAAGATTTTCTATCACTTGAACGATAACTCTATAACACTTATCAACATATGAAAAGCTAATCTCCATCGAGCATTAGTAAATAATCACATTTTCACTCTGATAGAAAAAAAAAAAGTTTGTCAAAGTAGACATTTTTATATTATCCTCCAAAGTAGAAATGTTAACGCTATCCACCACCACTCAAACACTGAGTTCTAGCATTCCATCTGGCTGGTAAATTACACTTTGCCAACTAAAGCTTGTTCTATCCGCTGTAAACGAGACCCAAACCCCTCAATTACCATATACACACATATCTGCCAAAACAGGGAAGTCGTCAGGTTGGGGTAATGAGTGATTGATGAGCATTGTGTACTGCCAGGACCTACATGAATGTGGTCTCCTGTTGGAATGGCCTGGATCTGGGTGGTTTTTTTTACGATAAGAAAACACACACACACACACACACACACACACACACACACACACACACCACACACACACACACACACACACACACACACACACACACACACACACACACACACACACACACACACACACACACACACACACACACACACACACACACACAGCTACCTTAACAGCAGACTATACTTGGCAGACTTTCTCTCTCTCTCTCTCGCTCTCTCTCTCTCACACACACACACACACACAGCTACTTTTAGAGCAGACTATACTTGGCTCTCTCTCTCTCTCTCTCTCTCTCTCTCTCTCTCTCTCTCTCTCTCTCTCTCTCTCTCTCTCTCTCTCTCTCTCTCTCTCTCTCTCTCTCTCTCTCTCTCACACACACACACACTGAGCTACCTTTACAGCAGACTATACTTGGCAGACTCTCTCTTTCACACACACGGCTACCTTTACAGCACCCAGTTAAAGACAAACAGACACCCAGGGTTTGGCCACGGAATGACATGGAAGAAACACTTTTCACTGGTAACTATGGATTGATGGTCTGGAAGCAGAAAGGTGTGTGTGCGTGTTATTGAGGACAAGAGTGGAAATAAGTGGAGGTATGTGTGTATGTATGTATGTGTGTATGTATGTATGTATGTATGTGTGTGTGTATGTATGTGTGTGTATGTTTTGTTGCTGGGAACGACACCTTCATCAGTCTCAAAAATGTTTTATTTTTATTTGTCACATACACATGGTTAGCAGATGTTAATGCGAGTGTAGCGAAATGCTTGTGCTTCTAGTTTCGACAGTGCAGTAATATCTAACAAGTAATCTTACAATTCCCCAACAACTACCAAATACACACAAATCTAAAGGGGTGAATGAGAATATGTACATGTAATTATATGGATGAGCGATGGCCGAGCGGCATAGGCAAGGTGCAGTAGATGGTATAAAATACAGTATATATTTATGATATGAGTAATGTAAGATATGTAAACATTATTAAAGTGGCATTATTTAGAGTTGCATTGTATAAAGTGACTAGTGATCCATTTATTAAAGTGGCCAGTCTGATGGCCTTGAGATAGAAGCTGTTTTTCAGTCTCTCGGTACCAGCTTTGATGCACCTGTACTGACCTCGCCTTCTGGATGATAGAGGTGTGAAGAGGCAGTGGTTCGGGTGGTTGTTGTCCTTGATGATCTTTTTGGCCATCCTGTGACATCGGGTGTTGTAGGTGTCATGGAGGGCAGGTAGTTTGCCCCCGGTGATGCGTTGTGCAGACCGCACCACCCTCTGGAGAGCCTTGGGGTTGAGGGCGGTGCAGTTGCCGTACCAGGCTGTCATACAGCCGGACAGTATGCTCTCGATTGTGCTTCTGTAAAAGTTTGTCAGGGTTTGGGGTGACAAGCCAAATTTCTTCAGCCTCCTGAGGTTGAAGAGGCGCCGTTGCGCCTTCTTCACCACGCTGTCTGTCTGAGGGGGGTGGCCCATCAGACAGTCCAGGACCCAATTGCACAGGGCGGGGTTGAGACCCAGGGAGACCCAGGCCTCCAGCTTGATGATGAGCTTGGGGAGTACTATGGTGTTGAATACGGAGCTGTAGTCAATGAATAGCAATCTTACATAGGTATTCCTTTTGTCCTGATGGGATAGGGCAGTGTGCAGTGTGATGGCGATTGCGTCGTCTGTGGACCTGTTGGGGCAGTATGCAAACTGAAGTGGGTCTAGGGTGGCAGGTAAGGTGGAGGTGATATGATCCTCTCAATGCACTTCATGATGACAGAAGTGAGTGCTACGGGGCGGTAGTCATTTAGTTCAGTTATCTTTGCCTTCTTGGGTACAGAAACAATGGTAGCCATCTTGAAGCATGTGGGGACAACAGACTGGAATAGGGAGTGATTGAATATGTCCGTAAACACCCCAGCCAGCTGTGCATGTGCTGAGGACGTGGCTAGGGATGCCGTCTGGGCCAGCAGCCTTGCGAGGGTTAACACGTTTAAATGTTTTACTCACGTCAGCCACGGAGAAGGAGAGGGGGGAGGGGTGCAGTCCTTGTTAGCGGGCCTCATCGGTGGCACTGTATTATCCTCAAAGCAGGTAAAGAAGGTGTTTAGTTTGTCTGGAAGTGTGACGTCGGTGTCCGTTACGTGGATGGATTTATTTTTGTAATCCGTGATTTCCTCTAGACCCTGCCACAAACATCTCGTGTCTGAGGCGTTGAATTGCAACTCCACCTTGTCCCTGTACTGGCATTTTGCTTGTTTGATTGCCTTGCGGAGGGAATAACTACACTGTTTATATTCAGACATATTCCCAGACCTCTTGCCATGGTTAAATGCGGCGGATCGCGCTTTCAGTTTTGCGCGAATGCGGCCATCCATCCTCGGTTTCTGGTTACGGTAGGTTTTAATTGTCACGGTGGGTACAACATCTCCAATGCACTTCTTTATAAACTCACTCACCGAGTCAGCGTATTGGTCAATGTTGTTTTCAGAGGCTGACCGGAACATATTCCTGTACACGTGATCAAAACAATCTTGAAGCGTGGCTCCCGATTGGTCGGGTAGAATTTAGGTAGCCTCGTTCTCAAATTTGCTTTGTTAAAATCACCAGCTACAATAAATGCAGCCTCGGGATGTATGATTTCCAGTTTGCATATAGTCCAGTGAAGTTCCTTGATGGCCGTCTTGGTGTCTGCTTGAGGGGGAATGTACACAGCTGTGACTATAACTGACGAGACTTCTCTTGGTAGGTAAAATGGCCGGCATTTGATTGTAAGGAATTCTAGATCGGGTGAGCAGAAGGACTTGAGTTCCTGTATGTTGTTATGATTACACCATGAGTTGTTAATCATAAAGCATACACCCTCGCCCTTCTTCTTCCCAGAGAGGTGTTTATCTCTGGCGGCACGATGCATGGAGAAGCCCGGTGGCTGGACCGATTCCGAAAACATATCCCAAGAGAGCCATGCTTCCGTGAAACAGAGAATGTTACAATCTCTGATGTCTCTCTGGAAGGCAACCCTTGCTCGAATTTCGTATACCTTGTTGTCAAGAGACTGGACATTGGCTAGTAGTATATTCGGGAGCGGTGGGCGATGTGCACGTCTACGGAGCCTGGCCTAGTGGCCGCTTCGTCTGCCCCTTCTGAGGCGTCGTTATTTTGGGTCGACTACTGGAATTATATCCATTGTCCTGGGTGGTGGTCCGAACAGAGTATCCACTTCGGGAAATTCGTATTCCTGATCATAATGTTGGTAAGTTGACATTTCTCTTATATCCAATAGTTCTTCCCGGCTGTATGTAATAAGACTTGAGATTTCCTGGGATAACAATGTAAGAAATAATACATAAAAAACGAAATACTGCATAGTTTCCTAAGAACTCGAAGCGAGGAGACCATCTCTGTCGGCGCCATCTAGCTGGATATTATTCCCTAAAGCTTTCCACCTATTCCTCCTTTCCTCTCGAATCCACTGCCAGTCTTTTGTCAACAATATCTTGCTGGATAATCTGTAACCCTCACTACATTTGTTGTCACTGTCACACATACTGCTACAGTATCATACATTGTAGACAAGTCCAAACACATCCACCACTGTACTGCACTGGATGACTTCATCTTAATGCCATGCGAGGTGTTGGTTGAAACTCTCAACACCTTTCTGACTCCTCCTCTGCCCTCTAAAGAAAGGCAAAGCGTGAATTTGACATTTACAGTGTGTTGTACAAGCCCGGACAAATTCACATGCCCTCCCATTCCTCTCCTTCTCCTCCTCTCTCCCTCTCCTCCTCTTCTCCTCCTCTCTCCTTCTCCTCCTCCCTCTCTTCCTCTACTCAGGCCTCATTTCCTCGTCTCTTTCTCTACTCCTCCTCTTCCCCTCTCTTCCTCAGGCCTGGTGTCTTCCGCCTCCTCTCTACTCCTCTCTCCTCCTCCTCCTTTCTCCGCTCCTCCTCCTTCTCCTCCTCCTCTCTCAGTCTCCTCCTCCTCTCACTCTCCTCCTCCTCTCTCCCTCTCCTCTTCTCTCTCCCTCTCTTTCTCATCCTCCTCCTCTCTCCCTCTCTCTCCCTCTCCTGCTTGCTCCCTCTCCTCCTCCTTCTCCTCTCTCTTCTCGTTCTCCTCTCTCTCTCCTCCTTCTCCTCTCTCTCTCTCTTGCTTCTCCTCCTCCTCCTCCTCCTCCACGTGTCCTCCAGCCCCTGAGAGAAGAATGAAGAGGTTCCATTGTGTTCCTGTTCTTATCTAGGGGCCGTACAGAAGGTTATACAGACAGTTCCATCCCATTCTGCGTGATTGCAACACACTCAAGTCATCCTTATAGTTCAGTGCCCTTTGTCCTGCTCCCTCCTCGGTAGCCTGCACCTGGGAACCAGCTTTTCTCCTGGGATGTGGCTTGTATTGTTTCCAGGAAGACGGGTGGGGTTGAGGGGTGAGAGAGGGGGGAGCAGGGGGGCAATTATCTATGTTCTCTCCCTGGATGAAGAGAGAAATAAAAAGATTCTCCTGGCTTACTCTCTCCCCTCCCTCTCTCTTTATTCACTATCTCGTTCTCTGTCTCTTGTTCCCTCTGATTAAACCACTTTATCTTGGTCAGCTCTGTGTTCCGTTGTCCTGAAGGAGCAGATCTGGTTACCTCTTCTCTCCTCCTTCTTTCGCTCTCTCTTTCACTCTCTTTCTTCCGGTTCATTCCATGCTTTGCCTCCAGTTCCAAAGCCATACCAGCACCCATTTGTTATTGCGTTTAGGACTAATAGAAGTCTGCTATGCAGTAAAGAGACTGTACGCTTCAGTAACTTCATGTCTGGTTTGGGTAATCAAAACCGCATAACATACAGCTGCAACATACACTGTTAATAACATTATTCGTTTAACCAAGAGTTCCTGGACACGGAATCTCAGCAAGTTTTTAATTTGCTGGAGACAATTTCAAATCGTAGGAAGCATATTCTATGTCTTGTAATCACAAAAACATTTGGTAAAATATCTCATTAAGGGATATCCCTCTCATCCTTTACATTGGCTGGCTACGTGTCTTGCATAAATTCATCCTAGCACAGCAGACTTATGTGACACAAAAGGTGAGAACTACGCCCCCTTGTGGTAAGATGTCGGTATGGCCAAAATTCCCGAAACAGACAACTTCACCTGTGTTAACTAGATTACTAATTAGTCTTCTAGGGGAACAAGTTATGACGGAAGAAAAGCTGCATGTATTATAGTTGACAAACAATGGCCTAACAAAATGTCAGAAATCATAATATGGCCTTCCAAATGTCGTAAATGAAAAGCAGAAATGCATTTAAATGAAGGGTGAAAGTATCCTAAACCAGCAGACTATAAATTCCACTGCGAAGTATCATCCAAAACAAATTATTATGGGATTATTACAGTGGATCGAATTGCGCATATAGCCTACTTTTTGAAGTGATTTGTTTGACAATCAGATGAAAAAATCATCACACAATACCCGTGATATATGAAACTGAGGCTGCACTGACCACAGTAAACGGGATAAGATGTTACATGCCACAGTATCCCGGCTAAAATTAGCATACAAGCTTTTTCGCATTATTGTAAACAGAATACTTGAGTATTCCGGCTAATAACAGGATATTGGTGTTTATGTGAATGTAGTCAATGAGCTTGCCACGGAGAACCAAGAACATTGCAAAACATTGCTCTTACAAACCAGCACCCTCGTCCATCCATGTTTTCAGGTTACCCTGAAAGATTGGAGCCATTATCACATCTTTTTACATGTTCATGCAGACATACACACACACACACACGTGTCGAAAACAATTTAACGTACAGTATCTCCTTTCAGAAGTTTTCTGGCCTCAACTTTCAAGGCAGGCTGTAATCTTTCTGCTATGGCGAGAGTCAAATTGATTTAGTCTTGTCTGCATATTTATATTCTAATTTGCATGGAGTATAAATCATTCAAACCAGACCCTAATCCTACTGGAATGACATCATTCCTTTCAGGAACTTTATCTGGTTTCTCTGGAACTCACTGGCTGAACACCCTGACTGTTTCTCCAGTTAATGTGTGATGTGTCTGGGTAAAACTCTGCCACTGTGAGCTACTGATTCACCAGGAAATGCATCACTTATTTGGCTTTTGTCGCACATGAGCCTTGAATCCTATGTGGGAGGTATTTATTTATTTTATTTAACCAGGTTTGTTGACTGACAACACATTCTCATTTACATCAGTCTGAACAACCGGGGGAATAGTTACAGGGGAGAGGAGGGGAGGTGAATGAGCTGGGGATGATTAGGTGGCCATGATGGTATGAGGGCCAGATTGGGAATTTATCCAGGACCCCGGGGTTAACACCACTACTCTTACGATAAGTGCCATGGGATCTTTCGTGATCACAGAGAGTCAGGACACTAGTTTAACGTCCCATCCGAAAGACGGCACCCTACACAGGGCAATGTCCCCAATCACTGCCCTGGGGTATTGGGATACAGATAGTTTTTTAGACCAAAGGAAAGGGCTCTCGAGTGGCGCAGTGGTCTAAAGCACTGCATCTCAGTGCTAGAGGTGTAACTACAGACCTGGTTAGATTCCAGGCTGTTTCACAACCGGCTGTGATTGAGAGTCCCATAGGGCAGTGCACAATTGGCCCAGCGTCGTCTGGGTTAGGGCTTGACCGGGATAGGCCGTCAATGTAAATAAGAATTTGTTCTTAACTGACTTGTCCGGTTAAATGAAAAAGCATGCCTCCTACTGACCTTCCAGCAGCATCTGGTTTCCCATCAAGGTACTGACCAGGACCAACCCTGCTCCCATCCAGGGACTGACCAGGACCAACCCTGCTTAGCTTCAGAGCCAAGCCAGCAGTGGGATGCAGGGTGGTATGCTGCTGGCAGGTTATGGTGGGATACAAGAGGGGGCAATAAAATGTGTGTTCATTATGCATCAATAAGAACATGGACTGAAACAAGAGGGAGGAACAATCTGAATTCATCCAATTCTAATTTTCTGTTGCAAAACGTTTGAAAACATTTTCTGTTGCATGTTCAGTATGGCACACAGTAGCAAAATGTTTTACAAAATTATTTACATCTGTGTTCTTATTGGGAAAGATCTGGTGGTAATGCCCTGATTCAAAACATTTTCCACCTGCTGAACAAGATCTTGAGGGCTGACATAAATCTCTTTAGTATCTCCATGAACCAACATAATTTCCTCACTATGGTTTTACATGATAAGGAAGTGCTATTTACATTTACATTTAAGTCATTTAGCAGACGCTCTTATCCAGAGCGACTTACAAATTGGAAAGTTCATACATATTCATCCTGGTCCCCCCGTGGGGAATGAACCCACAACCCTGGCGTTGCAAGCGCCATGCTCTACCAACTGAGCCACACGGGACATTATGTCACCTTGAATTCAGATATTGTATCTTGACGGTGAGATATCCACCGTATCCACAATTTTTTACAGATATCCATGTAGGAATCCACAGTGATGAAATTGTCTGAAAAGTATAGTCAATTCCATCTTCTTACTCATCCTTGTCATTACAGATTTTCATGTGTACAAAGCTCACTCTCATTCTCCAATGTCTGAGTCTGACAGATCTCTCACTTTGTATCCAGAGGACATTTTAGTATTGATTTAGAACACCAAGGGGAGTCAATGTTCTTCATCCGTAGACTACATAATTACATATGAAAATGTCACGGCATTGTGCCCCTGAACAATGTTGAAGTAGGTAAGCGGGATGACTAGGGTTTAAGCTGCTAATCACGCTCTTCCTTCCTGACTGCCTGGACAGAAAACTATCTCAAGGACAAGATTGCATAACCAAGCAGTTTAAAACACCAATCCCAAAACAACATAATGACGTTTTAATTTCTCATCGGGCACTTGCACAGGAGGCACAATCAGGAATGTGCAGGAGGAGACTGTGGCCCTATTCCAATCCCTTTAAATCCAATATTAGTTCCTTCTTTCCTTGAGGAAATTGGGGGGAAAGCAATGGGGTGATAACCCACGTAGCTGAAAGAAGGATTCAAACAGGGCTTTTCACTTGCTCTAGCATACACAAGGCCGACTCATTTAGCTGTAACGTTCCCCTATTCTACATCAATTCCCCAGCAGAATGTCAACAAGCTGCCGTTTACAGTGGCGCTTTTCTGATGGAGAGCCTATCTCAAATCAAATCAAATCAAATCAAATCAAATTTTATTAGTCACATACACATGGTTAGCAGATGTTAATGCGAGTGTAGCGAAATGCTTGTGCTTCTAGTTCCGACAATGCAGTAATAACAACAAGTAATCTAACCTAACAATTCCACAACTACTACCTTATACACACAAGTGTAAAGGGATAAAGAATATGTACATAAAGATATATGAATGAGTGATGGTACAGAACGGCATAGGCAAGATGCAGTAGATGGTATAGAGTACGGTATATACATATGAGATGAGTACTGTAGGGTATGTAAACATAAAGTGGCATAGTTTAAAGTGGCTAGTGGTACATGTATTACATAAAGATGGCAAGATGCAGTAGATGATATAGAGTACAGTATATACATATACATATGAGATGGGTAATGTAGGGTATGTAAACATTATATTAAGTGGCATTGTTTAAAGTGGCTAGTGGTACATTTTTACATAATTTCCATCAATTCCCATTTTTAAAGTGGCTGGAGTTGAGTCAGTATGTTGGCAGCGGCCGCTAAATGTTAGTGGTGGCTGTTTAACAGTCTGATGGCCTTGAGATAGAAGCTGTTTTTCAGTCTCTCGGTCCCTGCTTTGATGCACCTGTACTGACCTCGCCTTCTGGATGATAGCGGGGTGAACAGGCAGTGGCTTGGGTGGTTGTTGTCCTTGATGATCTTTATGGCCTTCCTGTGACATCGGGTGGTGTAGGTGTCCTGGAGGGCAGGTAGTTTGCCCCCGGTGATGCGTTCTGCAGACCTCACTACCCTCTGGAGAGCCTTACGGTTGTGGGCGGAGCAGTTGCCGTACCAGGCGGTGATACAGCCCGACAGGATGCTCTCGATTGTGCATCTGTAGAAGTTTGTGAGTGCTTTTGGTGACAAGCCGAATTTCTTCAGCCTCCTGAGGTTGAAGAGGCGCTGCTGCGCCTTCTTCACAACGCTGTCTGTGTGGGTGGACCAATTCAGTTTGTCCGTGATGTGTACACCGAGGAACTTAAAACTTTCCACCTTCTCCACTACTGACCCGTCGATGTGGATAGGGGGGTGCTCCCTCTGCTGTTTCCTGAAGTCCACAATCATCTCCTTTGTTTTGTTGACGTTGAGTGTGAGGTTATTTTCCTGACACCACACTCCGAGGGCCCTCACCTCCTCCCTGTAGGCCGTCTCGTCGTTGTTGGTAATCAAGCCTACCACTGTAGTGTCATCCGCAAACTTGATGATTGAGTTGGAGGCGTGCATGGCCACGCAGTCGTGGGTGAACAGGGAGTACAGGAGAGGGCTCAGAACGCACCCTTGTGGGGCCCCAGTGTTGAGGATCAGCGGGGTGGAGATGTTGTTACCTACCCTCACCACCTGGGGGCGGCCCGTCAGGAAGTCCAGGACCCAGTTGCACAGGGCGGGGTCGAGACCCAGGGTCTCGAGCTTGATGACGAGTTTGGAGGGTACTATGGTGTTAAATGCTGAGCTGTAATCGATGAACAGCATTCTCACATAGGTATTCCTCTTGTCCAGATGGGTTAGGGCAGTGTGCAGTGTGGTTGCGATTGCGTCGTCTGTGGACCTATTGTGTCGGTAAGCAAATTGGAGTGGGTCTATGGTGTCCGGTAGGGTGGAGGTGATGTGGTCCTTGACTAGTCTCTCAAAGCACTTCATGATGACGGAAGTGAGTGCTACGGGGCGGTAGTCGTTTAGCTCAGTTACCTTAGCTTTCTTGGGAACAGGAACAATGGTGGCCCTCTTGAAGCATGTGGGAACAGCAGACTGGGATAAGGATTGATTGAATATGTCCGTAAACACACCAGCCAGCTGGTCTGCGCATGCTCTGAGGACGCGGCTGGGAATGCCGTCTGGGCCTGCAGCCTTGCGAGGGTTAACACGTTTAAATGTTTTACTCACCTCGGCTGCAGTGAAGGAGAGCCCGCAGGTTTTGGTAGCGGGCCGTGTCAGTGGCACTGTATTGTCCTCAAAGCGGGCAAAAAAGTTATTTAGCCTGTCTGGGAGCAAGACATCCTGGTCCGCGACGGGGCTGGTTTTCTTTTTGTAATCCGTGATAGACTGTAGACCCTGCCACATACCTCTTGTGTCTGAGCTGTTGAATTGCGACTCTATTTTGTCTCTGTACTGGGACTTAGCCTGTTTGATTGCCTTGCGGAGAGAATAGCTACACTGTTTGTATTCGGTCATGTTTCCGGTCACCTTGCCCTGGTTAAAAGCAGTGGTTCGCGCTTTCAGTTTCACGCGAATGCTGCCGTCAATCCACGGTTTCTGGTTTGGGAATGTTTTAATCGTTGCTGTGGGTACGACATCGTCAATGCACTTCCTAATGAACTCGCTCACCGAATCAGCATATTCGTCCATGTTGTTGTTGGACGCAATGCGGAACATATTCCAATCCGCGTGATCGAAGCAGTCTTGAAGCGTGGAATCAGATTGGTCGGACCAGCGTTGAACAGACCTGAGCGCGGGAGCTTGTTGTTTTAGTTTCTGTTTGTAGGCTGGAATCAACAAAATGGAGTCGTGGTCAGCTTTTCCGAAAGGAGGGCGGGGGAGGGCCTTATATGCGTCGCGGAAGTTAGTATAACAATGATCCAGGGTTTTACCAGCCCTGGTAGCACAATCGATATGCTGATAGAATTTAGGGAGTTTTGTTTTTAGATTAGCCTTGTTAAAATCCCCAGCTACGATGAATGCAGCCTCAGGGTGTGTGGTTTCCAGTTTACAAAGAGTCAGATAAAGTTCGTTCAGGGCCATCGATGTGTCTGCTTGGGGGGGAATATATACGGCTGTGATTATGATCGAGGAGAATTCCCTTGGTAGATAATGCGGTCGACATTTGATTGTGAGGAGTTCTAGATCAGGTGAACAGAATGACTTGAGTTCCTGTGTGTTGTTATGATGATCACACCACGTCTCGTTAATCATAAGGCATACCCCCCCGCCCCTCTTCTTACCAGAAAGATGTTTGTTTCTGTCGGCGCGATGCGTGAAGAAACCAGCTGGCTGCACCGACTCCGTTAGCGTCTCTTGAGTTAGCCATGTTTCCGTGAAGCAGAGCACGTTGCAATCCCTGATGTCTCTCTGGAATGTTACCCGTGCTCGGATTTCATCAACCTTATTGTCAAGAGACTGGACATTGGCGAGTAGTATGCTAGGGAGTGGAGCGCGATGTGCCCGTCTCCGAAGCCTGACCAAGAGACCGCTACGTTTGCCCCTTTTACGGCGTCGCATAGGGTCCCCGGCTGGGATCAGATCCATTGTATTGGGTGGAAGGCAAAACACTGGATCCGTTTCGGGAAAGTCATATTCCTGGTTATAACGATGGTGAGTTGACGTTAATCGTATATTCAGTAGTTCCTCCCGACTGTATGTAATGAAACCTAAGATTACCTGGGGTACCGATGTAAGAAATAACACATAAAAAAACAAAATACTGCATATTTTCCAAGGAACGCGAAGCGAGGCGGCCATCTCGGTCGGCGCCATTTTAACATTTTAACTCCATGATGCCTACAGTCTAACCCCACATCAGAGCTCATATCTCTGTATGATACCTACAGTCTAACCCCACATCAGAGCTCATATCTCTGTATGATGCCTACAGTCTAACCCCACATCAGAGCTCATATCTCTGTATGATGCCTACAGTCTAACCCCACATCAGAGCTCATATCTCTGTATGATGCCTACAGTCTAACCCCACATCAGAGCTCATATCTCTGTATGATGCCTACAGTCTAACCCCACATCAGAGCTCATATCTCTGTATGAGGCCTACAGTCTAACCCCACATCAGAGCTCATATCTCTGTATGATGCCTACAGTCTAACCCCACATCAGAGCTCATATCTCTGTATGATGCCTACAGTCTAACCCCACATCAGAGCTCATATCTCTGTATGATGCCTACAGTCTAACCACACATCAGAGCTCATATCTCTGTATGATGCCTACAGTCTAACCACACATCAGAGCTCATATCTCTGTATGATACCTACATTCTAACCCCACATCAGAGCTCATATCTCTGTATGATTAGCCTACATGTCTAACCCCACATCAGAGCTCATATCTCTGTATGATGCCTACAGTCTAACCCCACATCAGAGCTCATATCTCTGTATGATGCCTACAGTCTAACCACCACATCAAGGAGAGCTCATATCTCTGTATGATGCCTACAGTCTAACCCCACATCAGAGCTCATATCTCTGTATGATGCCTACAGTCTAACCCCACATCAGAGCTCATATGTCTGTATGATGCCTACAGTCTAACCCCACATCAGAGCTCATATCTCTGTATGATGCCTACAGTCTAACCCCACATCAGAGCTCATATCTCTGTATGATGCCTACAGTCTAACCACACATCAGAGCTCATAAAAAAAGTACGTTTTACTACAATGAACCCGGAACGAAGTCAGAGTTGTCTTTTATTGTGTCCTTGTTTGAGATGGTGTCAGTTTAGTCTGTCTCTGCTCCTCCTTTACCACACGGTACCTGGTCTCTCAATTTCACATGGTGTGTCAATTATGAAGAAAAGCTGGTTCCACATCAGTGGAGCTAGTAGCTACACAAGGAAATATTTTTCTTCTGCATTGCTCTATAACTCTGCGGATGACAAAAACAGATGTGCTGTACTGTATCTGTCCTTCTGAATGAGTAAGATGCAACCACATGTAGTGGGATCCAGGGAGGGAGCAAGCAGCCTTAGTTGAATGGGGCACTTTGTGTATTCTGACGCAGTCCAAGTCCATGCATTTCCACCATCCTAGGATGTGCTTCAGCCATGCCCTTGTATTTCCCATGTGTCTAGTTCAGGGTTTCTGAAACTCGTCCTCGGGACCCCAAGGTTAGTTTTTTTCCCGCTAGCACTGCACAGCGGATTCAAATAATCAACTAATCCTCAGCTGTGTAGTGTTGGGGCAAAAACCACAACATGCACCCCTTGGGGTCCCGAGGACCGAGTTTGGGAAACGCTGGTCTAGGTACTGAAGCCATGTCGACTGAGTGTACACAACATTAGGAACACCTTCCTTATATTCAGTTTTACCCCCTTTTGCCCTCAGAACAGCCTCAATTCGTCAGAGCATATCTACAAGGTGTGGAAAGCGTTCCACAGGGATGCTGGCCCATTTTGACTCCAATGCTTCCCATAGTTGTGTCAAGTTGGCTGGATGTCCTTTGGATGGTGGACCATTCTTGATATACACAGGAAACAGTTGAGTGTGAAAAACCCAGCAGCATTGCAGTTCTTGACACACTCAAACCGGTGCGCCTGGCACCTACTACCATACCCCTACTACCATACCCCATTCACACATACACGATCCATTCCTTCTTCTTCTGGGTTTAATGGCCATTGGCATCCATTAGGTTGCATTACCGCCTCCAACTGGATTATAATATAAATCCATTATACTTTGTGATACAAAACGGGAATTGGGAAAAGGAATTTAAAAAATATATATTCACTACTGGTCAAAAGTTTTAGAACACCTACTCATTCAAGGATTTTTCTTAATTTTGACTATTTTCTACATTTTAGAATAATAGTGAAGACATCAAGATTATGATATAACACATATGGAATCATGTAGTAAACAAAAGTGTTAATTATATTTTATATTTGAGATTCTTCAAATAGCCACCCTTTGCCTTGAAGACAGCTTTGCACACTCTTGGCATATTCTTCACGCATGGGCTAGGCTACATGAATTTATATAAACTATATAAACATTCAACTCAGACGTTTGATATTTGCAAATCATGCTATCTATATTGTAAATCATTGAAATTAGAATTGTTTGTTGTCGCCGTTAAAGTTCCAATATAGTCGTTTTTATCTCATTATCAAATAATTTATATGATTGTTTTCAAAAAGCTCTTACACTAAAAGGGCATCATCATAATTTTCACAATTGCACAGTATTTATCCCAACTCATACTGTGGGAAATATTTGTAAAACATAGGATAATCACGTTTTTGAACGCACTGGGCCTTTTGCACTAGGCCTTTAAATGGCCTTCAAATGGGCAGCAGGTAGACTTGCTGTTAGAGCATTGTGCCAGTAACTGAAAGGTCTCTGGTTTGAATATGCTCTTGTGTAAGGGGGACATTTAAAGATTAGTTTAGTTTTTTAGCCGCTCCAGATTTTTAAAACCGTCTATCACTCGAATATCGTCGTTTTACATCAGTTAATGTGCGAGCACTCACTCGCAGTCTTTCTCTTTTGTATCCTTAATAGATAATCCTGTTCTAGATTGATATATAGCCCTATATATAGATGTCCTAGTCTACCTTGTTCAGGTAATAATTTCAATGCAGTATTAGCCTGATATTTAGCTAATTATTGATGGGTTATGTTATGCATAATAGGCTTCTAATTTATAGGCTCTATCTCTTGCGCAATACGCAAGCACCTGTGCTCCGCTGGCCTCTCCTCTCCCATTTCTTATACCAGTAGACTATTCGAAGAGGGACGCAAGCAATTTTTTGTTGAACGTTAAATACAGCAGCCAATAGAACTCACGTGTAGTTTGAAAGAAGAGCAAACGCGCGATGGCTATAGGCTATAGCAGTTATTTATTCAGACCCATAACCATTCAATCTTCTTAAAGAGAAGTGAAAGCCTTCTGCATCTAATTCTAGTCCTATATTATTCAAGGATGTCATTAGAATGATGAAGATAAGGACAACGAAACGTATTTCATTTAACTGTTGAAAGCGGGGAAGGAATGAAGCAACAAAAGAGAGAGAAAGAGGAGGTAGGCTAATAACATTAGGGGAAATATTATTAAAGGTAGGCTATATATGCGTCCACCTACTAATTATAAATAGGCCCTATTATATTTCAAAGTTAAAATCAAATTCGCTAGCCTATACACTTGTAACTTCGTAGGCCGCATGTGCTGCACCAGAATGGCATGTTCTCTTCTGCTTTATCATGGTTTGAACGATGTGCGTAATTCCAGTCCATACAGTAGGCTACAGTATAATACAATACAGTACAGTAATACAGTTCACACTCAAAAACATTAGCCTACTGGAGCTAGTTTAATTGATTTAGCCAAGAGAGCATATAGCTAGCTATATCTATCAGCTTTTATGTTTTTCTGTCGTGCGTCATATGCAGTAGCCTATCATATATGTACTATGTATTGGATAATGGCACAATCGTTTGGACTTTTTTGGGCTCATTAAATGTCGTTAATGTAGGTTCTCATAGAATGTATTTAATATATGGCTCATCAGGCTCAGGTAGCATCAGGTTTGAATTGTCATGATGATCAAAGCTCTAATCAAATCCAGACATGTTTATAAGCAGCCCTCATCCTCCACATACAACACCCGTTCTGCCAGTCACATTCTGGTCCCCAAAGCACACAAATCCCTGGGTCGCTCCTCTCTTCAGTTTGCTGCAGCTATCGACTGGAACGAGCTGCAACAAACACTCAAACTGGACAGTTTTATCCCAATCTCTTAATTCAAAGACTCAATCATGGACACTCTTACTGACAGTTGTGGCTGCTTTGTGTGATGTATTGTCTCTACCTTCTTGCCCTTTGTGCTGTTGTCTTTGCCCAATAATGTTTGTACCATGTTTTGTGCTTCTACCATGTTGTGCTGCTGCCATGTTGTGTTGCTACCATGTTGTTGTCATGTTGTGTTGCTACCATGCTGTGTTGTCATGTGTTGCTGCCATGCTATGTTGTTGTCTTAGGTCTCTCTTTATGTGGTGTTGTGTTGTGTTGTCTCTCTTGTTTGATGTGTGTTTTGTCCTATATTTTATTACATTTATTTTTATTTTTAATCCCAGCCCTGGTCCCGACAGGAGGCCTTTTGCTTTTCTATGTGCCGTAATTGTAAATAAGAATTTGTTCTTAACAGACCTGCCTAGTTAAATAAATAAAAATATATAATGCTTTTGAATGACACTTCCGGTCTTGGCGGGAAATACCGGTTTACCTGGGAGAATTGATTTATTCTCAGACTGGAACATTTGTAAAATACCTGGAAAAGATTCAACTCTACCTGTAATCATAACACTATAACAAGGTGGTCAGAGATATTTTAGCTTAGTATATTTATTTGCATTGAGACAAAAAGCTCAAATTGCAGTTATGTTATGCTATGTATAAGTCCCACACCCCCCAAAAAAATGTGCAAAGCTATTAATGACATAAGAAACTCAATTAACTGTGAAGCAATATGATGATGCAAGGACGCTCAAATTCGGCCCCTAATTAGGAATCTTCATAGTTGACTTTAAATGACGCCCCTCCCCGTCTTTATCAACCACAGCTGTATCAAACCGGGTCTGAAACAACAATCTGAAACTTTGACTCCACAGTTTAAAACATAGATATAGGCTAGAATAGAATAAACAAACGTATTTGCATGTGAATTGTCTATCGTTCCGTATTTACAGCAAGAATCCTAGCAAATGTTGGATGAAAGTATGAAAGAAAACCAAAGTCACTCCATCTGAATACCGACACCTCTATTGGAGCGCGCAGTGTCTTCAGCTTTTCTCTGTTCGCTGTGACGTTAGTTACCTCCTGGCAGCCAGCAAGTCACTACCGGAGCGGAGCCGCTTGAAAGATGCACAAGTAACCAAGTAGGGAAAGACAGACAGGGGAACACTCCCATTACCGGGCACGTTAGCTGTAAAAACGGAATATTTTCCTCTGTCAGAGCGGAAGAGTAGAATAGATTTTTACCCCGGAGCCGGGGGTTACGTTCGCGATACTCTCCCGCAATGGAAAGACTTTTAACTTGTCTCATTGCTGCGGGAAGCTTATTCCTTACAGTTCGAGGAGTAGTATTCAAAGGTAAGGCTCCTCATTTATTTTGTAGTGTATTTTGTTTGTTGTGAAAATACCTATTCATTTGAAGTAGCCTGATCTAGTAGGCTATAACGGGTGCGTCGCGCTCTCTAGAAGAACGCATTCCGAAGTTGTCTGGAGGGCAGTCCAGTGTCTGTATCAACCTACTACTACTACAAGTTTTCTGCCGAAGAGCCTGTGTATGTTACTTAGGCTACAATTTCATTGTTTGCCAGGGATATTAGCTTATGGCGAGTTTGTATATGGTTGTTTTAATGTCCCCTTGTCCATCAGTAAATAGATCTATTCGGGTAGTTCAAACAGACCGATGTGCCCCAGCCCAGCTCATTTGAAACTTTTAGAATGTAGTCAGCACTGTGGTACGCTATTTTACCAAATACAGTGTAGCAGAATGTCGAGATTCTCTTCCATTTTGGATTGTGGCTGTAGAATACTTTGGCAATTATTTATATCATCCATAACCACTATAGTTGTTGAAGAGTTTAATAGCTGTTAGGTGTCCCTTGACACCTTATTTGGAGAGGGAAATGTTCTGTGCGCTACTTTGTATTATTATTTTAAAAAATTCTGATGCGGTCAATTTCACGTCGGTTTCAAGTTGGGTGACTGTCAGACTGACACCGACTTGTATGAAAAGTTAGGACATCTTTGAAGACCTTATCAAAGCAAACCGTTACTTTTTATATATGCGAATCTATTTTAAGCAATCGAAGTCTAATAACCAAAATTCCTATTTCTGCTTCTTGTTATAGACTGTCATTTAGCGTAGAATACCTATATTGTAGTGTCATTGCATATTGGCAACATGCCACAGTGAAGGGCTGGGCAGTTGTGGAGAGCTATATCTTCTGGATTGTTATACAGATGCTTTGGTATGATCTAGATTGATTGTGTTTGACTGGATGAGAGCTGCATTTCACATCTCAACTGTGGCTCATCTGAACTTCATTGGAAGCATGTAACTATGCAATTTATTATATATATTTTTAATTTGTTTATTAAACTAGACAAGTCAGTTAATAACAAATTGTTATTTACAATAATGGCCTACCCTGGCCAAACTCGGGCGATGCTGGGCCAATTGTGCACCGCCCTATGGGACTCCCAATCGTGGCCAGATGTGATACAGCCTGGATTCGAACCAGGGACTGTAGTGACACCCACAAAAAATGCCTTCGACCGCTGCGCCACTCGGGATCATAAATTATACATTACGCCAACAAATACATCTGTTTTTCTATGGTCATGCCACAACTGGGCATACTTTTCTCACAGTAGATGTAATAATGGCACACAGGGCCGGACTACTGCTTTGGGGCCCTTGGGGTACCGACCCAGGAAACACACACATATATATATATATATATATATTTATTTATTTATTTTTTAGGACAACAGCATTTCAACTTATTTTGTGATAATGTTGTGCATTTAAAGTACATTTCTTGCAATTCTACACTTTTTGCCATGGGTGAGAGAGAAATGTGGTGTTTTTATAGCTAATTTCCTGCAATTCTAGATAGTTTATCATATGCTGTCTGGGGGGGCCTCCCAACGCCGCCCCATAAAACACACAAACTATTATTTGGTTAGAAGCCCCCTGGAGGGTATGGGCTCTGGGGCATGTGCCCTGCATGCCTGTTGGGTAATCCGGCCCTGATCCCACATGTTAAGTTTTACATGGGAGAATGATGATGGTTGTTTAGTTCAATGTAATGAAAAGTGTTTTCGGTATTTGTCTGAAGAATGACATTTTAGCAAATGCATTGGTTGGTGCATTTTGCTTTCTTAGTCCAACATCTCTGAATGTGTTTGGCTTATTTTCCCCTAATGTGTTAGGCCAACTAACTGGCCTATTTACTCAAGTCTTTATGAAGTCTAATTTAAACAACTTTACATGGGGCTATATAAAGTTGTGTTGACATTTTTAAAGTAGACTAAATCAAATCTTGAATAGGAGCAATTGAAGTACGTTCTCACTCACATGTGTATTCTAATTGAATGAGCCAGACACATCTATTATTGTAATTGTTTCCATCTACTTGTGCAAAAATGACAATTTCATTTAATAAAAATTCACTTTTAGACAGTATACCCATGCTATTTATCTACATCAGTGTTTTTTTCCCTCAGTTGTTCTGCATGTAAGTAGCCTTCCTACTAGATTCTTGAATAGATGTGGGACTGCGACACTGTCCCTCTCTCTGCCTCTCAATGCCTTTACGTGTAATGCCTGATGGTGGCAGCATCGTACATACAGAAGCCTCCACACGAGGGATCTCTTGAGGCTCAGGATTTGGTCCACAACCTCATCCAATAACTTTTTCCTCCGCCACCAATATTAAAAAGCAAAAACAGGCAAATATTTGCTAAACAAATTATTTATAATGGAATGTAAATAACTATTTTGTTTACTTGCCAATCAGGGAGTAACAAAGCAGTGATGGAATTACACATGCAAATTAAGAGCCTTTTTATTTAATGTAAAAATGATTGCTAACAAACTAATTAAAAAGTGGCTGCAGTTGTTGTTCTCCCAAAACGTTCAGTAGTTACAATCACATCGTCTGCATGCATTTCCTGATCCTTGGTGGCAACCATGCAAGGAGAGATTAATTTAAGGCGGTTGCATTGCATTTCCCTGCTTGCATCACTCAAGTTAGTTGTCTATGAGAAGTTAGACATAGGTGACCACACTTCACTTTTGTAGAAGCCCGTAGACATGCACTGAATGATACACGGTAGATATGGTAGATCAGGCTACACTACATGTCATTCAAGGCAAACATATCATCAAAATGAGTATCTTGAAGAAGTGAGGTTGAATGGTTATTCTCTTGCTTTGCTGTAAGTAGGGCTAAATTGTTAAGAGATGAACATGATCATTTGTAGCCTTTGCTCAGCTGAGCCTTGTTTGGACACCGAACAGGGCCTGGCTGGAGTGACCTTAATGTATTCTGGATTGCATTATTGTATCTTGTGTGACCATGAAACCCAGGATATCCTCTGGCTGTCCCAGATGGATGGATATCTCCCTGCACTGTTTCTTCCGTCCATTCACTGCTATAAATATATATTTTTTTTTATGTGCCGAGCTGCATACCTTTTGCATACGCTGCACAATGCTCATGGTTCTTCTTCCTTGGACCTGGCCACACAGCCTTTCTGTGGACCGTTGCTGTCTCTCGCCTCTTTTCAACTATCCACTTTAAAATGATTTGTCTTTTAAGACAGACTCCCAGCACACGAAGTATAACCAGTCAAATAGCTCTCTATAGAAACTGTAGTAGAGTTAGTGGTTGTTCACATACAGCCCAGACAGATGGAGCTCTGCTGGGCTATCTGCACCAATGGAGAATGAAATTAAACTCTCCACAGCCATCCCAAGATGGAATAGTTGCCCTCATAATGATAATAACACACCGTAAGTAATTAACTGGTATTATTAATGTCCACTATTGTGTTTCTGTCATACATACCCAGCTCTTTTGACACAAAGAAAGTCTTCCATGAAATTGCAAAAATGCCCAGATCCCCCCCCCCACCCCCCCCCCCCCCCCCCCTCACTGCAGAAAACCGAACAAGTTCAAGCAGTGCTTTCTCGTTTAACTCGGTTCTTCCGTTTTGTGCCTAATGAACACTACCCTAGTAGAAGTGAGGTGTCTTTATGCTCAGGGCAAGGGGCCGGCCAGTGTTTTGGTTTAAAGTAATTGGGTACAGACAGTATAATTACCCATTAGATGTGACTCTGAAAGAGATGCTGAGCAAACAGGACCCTCTTTAATTAAACTCGGCCCTCCTGGAGTGGGGGGGGGGTACAGCCGGACACACAGGGAAATGGGCAGGAAAACTCATGAATCAGCCAGCATGCCTATACAGTGAGGGCAATAGAGGCCAGGTGGTCCAGTCAGCGATTCGCACTGCATACCCGTCAGGTTTAATGAACTGCTGAGATTTAAAAGAAGCTCTCGCATGATTTACGTATTCATAATTCCTGATGGATAATGGGGTTTACTGAATTTCGCTAGAGGCCTTTGTAGGTGACTGAGTCAGTCTAGGCGCTCATGAAAACGGCTAATTAATTCACCAAGGACCAACCCTGCCCCACATCCAAGCCATCAGCAATCAGCATAGGGCCGCTACTGTTACTAGGATGTTGTTACTTGGGGATAGGCTGTTTTTTTGTTCCTGCTTCCTTGCATGTTGTTTTTCTGGAAGAGGAACCAGGTTACAGGAAGGGGGGCAGGTGAGTAGCCCACACTGCTGCAGCTCCTCCCTCCTCCTCTCCCAGTCTCTCTGCCTTGGATATATGAGTATGACCGCAGGCAAATCTCTCCATTACTGTCATCCTGCATCTGTGGCACTGTGGAGTCGTCATTACGGGTCATTAACAGTTTGGGGCCACGGTGTTCTTCTCAGGCATGAGAGGAGTTAATTTTCCTCTGCTCTAATAACGACAATGACTTTTAGTCACAAAAGGAAGTTTGAGAAATGCGCCCCCCCCCCCCCTGACCCTACCCGCCCAGGGGTTTTCTAAAGGAAATGGGGTCCACCTCTGCTTTAGCATGGCCTAAACATCAGGTAATGATTCAGGGTAACAGCATAGTTTGTCTACTGCTGCGAAATCCTTGGATCCCCCTGAACCCTCCCATGAAGCCATTTTATTTCTCAGGTGTGTTTGTTTCCAAACCATGATGCCCAGTGCTAATCCCTGTCATTTATTTCTGTCTCTGCTAAATGTGGAAGGTGTATATATTAGCATGGACCATGTTGTGCCAAATATATATTTTTAATGACTTTATAATTATTTCCCTCACTTTTCGCTCACGCCGCTGTTATTTATTGTAAAGCAAGCAGAAGGGCCGTTTTTGAAGGGATCTTTATTAGTCATTTTAATTGGGGATATTGAAAGGGGGAACATTGCGTACGGGCTGGTCTTTAGCTCTGCGGCGTGATTAACTGTTTGGCTGTTGATTTTAAATGTGCGGCTTTCTGAAGTCTGAAGTCCGCCCTATTAGTGATAGTTTGTTACATTCATCATCCCCTTTGTCCAGGGTTCTCTCCATGTCAGAAAGGCTTAATCAGGCATCTTGACAACAGTAAAGAGACAGCGATTTAGTGAGACTGATGGAAAATTACAAAATGGAACAAAATAGCCAAGCTCTGTGTGGCCTTCATGGTTTACCCTAGATATTAATCTCGCAGTATTTGATGTTTTAGATTTTTTTTTCTGAAAATATCACTAATTCTGCCCCATGTTGCCTTTATTTGAGAATCTTAGTGCCTTCTGCCACAGCGCAGCCTCCTTGAAGTGTTCCACCTCTTTGTCCTGGTGTCAAACACAAATCATATGACTTTAATATTTCACAGTCTGGTCTCTAGGCCTTCTTAAGCCAATTTAGGTTTACCCAGTTTTGGGATGCGTGCCATGACCCTGACCAGGGCAAGACTGGCTCAAGGAGGAACATTTTAATGGTCCCGTCACTGTGTGGTCTCATTGAAACAGTCATCTCTCTGGGACCCACTGCAAACACCGACACGGGTGGGAAGCAGTGAAACCAAAAACAGGCAACAGCTCTTGTTGAAGCTCCGTCGGCGTGGTGTTAAAATCTGTTGGATCTTTACATGAGGTTTTAGGTCATAGTGTGTGAAACTGTCATGAAGGCAAAGGGTGGCTTGGTTTCTAGATGATTCCATGTGTGTTATTTCCTAGTTTTGATATCTTCACTATTATTCTACAATGTAGAAAATAGTAAAAATAAAGAAAAAACCTTGAATGAGTAGGTGTGTCCAAAACTTTTGACTGTGTGTCTTCGAAGAAACAGCTCCTATGAGAAGCAGTCAACGCTCTGCTACTGCTTACGATTTGTTTTAAGGCTGATCTAAAAGACACGCTAAGCCACTGTCAGGGCCTGCATGTCTTCAAGTGGTCAGAACTTCTACAAATAACATTTAGAAGGAGCTTAAAAAATGTAGCACGATAGAGAAGAGGCGCTTTGAGAACAAACGCCACAAGCGAAACATTAAGGTAAGAGTGTGCAAGTACATTCAGCAAAATCTTAGAGGGATTAATCGATAATGAGGGTCATCGGCCCACTGTATTAAATAACGTTGTCGTACACAAACCGTCCTAATCGCATGGCCAGCCGGGCCTGTCTCAACACGATGGACTATAATTAAGAGGCCCATATTAAATCCAGGCCAGCACAATACAATAAGCCACTGGATACGGTTGTTTAAGAATACACCCGGCAACCAGACGATATCTCTCCACAGGTCAGAGGAATTAATGTGTCTCCTAAATGATAATCTCAGTGGTGGGCACCAAAAAAAACTCAGTCGTAGCCTCCTCACCGAAGGATTCTAATGAATTAGCATTGTGTTTTAAGATACAGATTTAACATTTACTGGAATACACTGAAATATGCACAATGCATACTCTCCTGACTCCTAGTTGAATGGATTCCACACAGTGCAGGAAGCAGTAGGAATGCTTCTGGAAATTCTCACAACTCCTCAAATATGTGTTCAAAGGGGAGGCGTGTAAATATTTTGATGTATTGTAATTCCATCTTTATCATAATTATCTTTTAATAGCTGTCCTCTGAGCTTGTTCACAAGTGCTGCCTTGCTTTACTATAATGTCTGTGTGAGTTAAACTGAGGGAGATGAAACAGAAAGCCATTAAAACAGGCATTAATGGGGAGAAGTGCTGAGGGATTTGGATATGTGAACAGCATATGCTGCCCGAAGGGGACAGACACTCTCTTTACCCCCGGGGAAAGGTACTTAGCCTATATTGCAACTGTAAATATTCATAAGTGGGTAATACGTTAAATGTGGAGTTAGACTCAATACAGACCTAATGCCAACTCTAAGGAAATGGAGTATGAAATGAAGTGGCTGTAAAGTGACATCGATCTTGTGACTGCGGATTTAGGTCCCATCTCCCTGCATGTATTTACGTGTGTGTGAGTGTGTGGTCGAGACTTGGGGTTGGCTTCGGTGTTGTCATTTCAGGGGGTGTTTATGAGCGTGGCAAATTTTTGGGTCAGTGTCTGTCCTGCTCCTGTCCTCCCCGGCCAGCTGTAAGTATTTCTGATTGTTAAGAAGTGGTTACCCAGGGGGGGGGGTCAAGAAACTTCAGAGTTCGACAAGCCCCAAGTGGGTTGTGCAATGTGAAGTGGGGTTAACAGAACGCTTAAAGTTAGAGCAGTGTGACCCTTATAAGGGCTAGACTAGTTATGAAGTTGGGCAAAACCTAAGCTGGCCAGGCCTTTCTTTTTAAAGAGATGACTTTCCCATTTGCAACAGAAAATACATGTAGACTATAACCTCATGTTGATGGATACTTAATCTTCCTGAAAAGTGTTTTCCCAGTGTTTTTTAGACTTATCTTACTAAATCAAGATCGTAGCAGTGATATCGACGCAGCAGCTTCATAGTATGTTTAGAACAGACTTCAGCACGGAAATGCTTTTCCAAATCTCCAGCAAACCATTCATCAACTTAATCTCCATATGGATTCCAGACGTACACCCTAGAGGAAACCATATCATGATGAATAGGGGAACTTAGAGTGGGATACAGTACTGTAGTGGCAGCACTGCTAGATTCTGGACAGCTTGGCTCCTGTGGGGAAGTGGAAGGGTTTTGTTTGGCTACTGCAACTTTCTGGATTTTCCCTCCTCATACTCAACAAATTGATGACAAACTAGTCATAATGGAGGATAAGTCTTCCATCTGATTTCCCACAGTAGAAGTCCATGATAACTAACCCAGCTCCGCCACCGGTTCATTACCTCGCTGGTGGCTCCATGAGGTTCACTGAGAAAGCATGAAATTAGCCCCCCGAAAAAGGACAAACAAGGCAAATCTCAAATGGCCAAAATCCAATTGAATCCAAATCGGCAATAGTTACTGCTTAGTTTTCAGATCAGTCTAAAAACACACTGTGTGGCAAACAACTTGTTTTGTTTTCTTCATCCTCAAGTGTTGCTTTTCTAATGCCCTAATCCTCCTACTAAACAGCAAAAGAAAGCGACTATTTCCATCCAGAATCTTTTTCTCAGTATTGCACAAAATGTCTATCAGAACGGATTGATGATCTCTGGTGATTCACTAAGATGGATGACTGTTCATATGGTAGGTTGACCCTTCTTGCTGCCAAGCTGGGATATTGGAGCCCGACTGGCTTGCTGGCACGGTAGCACAGTCTTCTAGACATACAGGGGGGCGGCTGGGTCTTAAAGAGACTGCTTCAAGCCAGGCAGAGAAAGAGCTTTGCATTACAGTGGGCTGGAAGATTGGCAGATGGGAAGGCAGGCAGGGCTCATACAGTCAGCGAGGGGAATAGGGTAGGAGGCAGGGAAGCAGAGAGACGATCACTCAGGCAGGCAGGGCTGGTGGCAGGAAGCGGAGCCACTGAGCCCCAGGCCTGTCCAGGGGCACTGCATTAACAGGCCTGTCCAGGTGTACTACAGTAACGAGGGCGCCTCCAGCTCAGCACTGCCAGACCTGCTACTACAGTCATCACATCAGTGCACCCCTCACTGCTCCTTCAGGACTAATACTCACACTCAGCCCTGTCAAGCCTGCCACACATCACCTCATCTGGGGTGAGCTCTACGGCCAGGAGCCCCTTTCATGGATGTCTTGAAAGAGATATGTGCCATATATGCTTTCACAGGTGTCGTGTCACCGTTCAGTGTATTTCTCATGGGGGGGGGGTAATGAAGGCATGTGTTTACCTCCCCTCACCCAGGGGGATAATGAAGGCATGTGTTTACCTCCCCTCACCCAGGGAGATAATGAAGACGTGTTTAGCTATAATTCCCCTCACCCAGGGAGATAATGAAGGCATGTGTTTACCTCCCCTCACCCAGGGTGATAATGAAGACATGTGTTTACCTATAATTCCCCTCACCCAGGGAGATGGATTAGTGCAACTAGAGCGTTTTTTTCTTAAGTTGCTTTCAAGCACGAACGGATGAAAGCAAGAAAGGTCTTTCACGCCTAATAGGGCAGAGACAGAGACACGGGAGTCACCCCTCCCTAAACCCGGCAGCCTTCATAGCCCTCTTTAGTCACCAGAGGAGAGGACATTTTAGACGGCCTGTACTGTAGGAAGTCCTGGGCTTTAGACAGCAGAGGCAACATTAGATGGTCCGTACTATAGGAAGTCCTGGGCTCTGCCGAGCATTGCACATGTAGGTACACAGGCATGAATTAACAGACACACACAGACAAATATAGATGCACTGCACACATACCTCAACGTGCACACGCCTGAAAATGTATGCCCAACCACATACTTACGCTGCGACATGGTCTGCTCTGCTCAATACATTATTCAGGGCCTCTAAAGACCTGGCTGACGGAATGTGACAAACATTTCAAGCACCCTCTGTTCTAACCCACTGCCCCCTTTCACCAGGAAACAGCAGTACCCCCCCCCCCCCGGGACCATTTACTCCCTCATAACTCTGTGCACCCCTCCTTCCTCCCTGACTCCTCCAGGCCCTCTACCACCTTCCTTCCCTGACTCCTCCAGGACCTCTACCACCTTCCTTCCCTGACTCCTCCAGGCCCTCTACCACCTTCCTTCCCTGACTCCTCCAGGACCTCTACCACCTTCCTTTCCCTTCCTCCCTCCTCCAGGCCCTCTACCTCCTTCCCTTCCTCCCTCCTCCAGGCCCTCTACCTCCTTCCCTTCCCCCCTCTCTCCTCCAGGCCCTCTACCTCCTTCCCTTCCCCCCTCCCTCCTCCAGGCCCTCTACCTCCTTCCCTTCCCCCCTCTCTCCTCCAGGCCCTCTACCTCCTTCCCTTCCCCCCCTCTCTCCTCCAGGCCCTCTACCTCCTTCCCTTCCCCCCTCTCTCCTCCAGGCCCTCTACCTCCTTCCCTTCCCACCTCTCTCCTCCAGGCCCTCTACCTTCAGAGGAGTTGTGAGTGTGTGGAGGTCTCTTCTTTCCCTCCTTGCCGCGGCTCCTGTTAAAGCTCTTAGCGAGGTGCAAAGGCCTAGACACTGATGGGCTCAGGCATCAGGCTCTCTCTCTATGTCTCGCTCGCTCTTGTTCTCTCTCTTCTCTATCCTGGATTTCCAGGCCATGTGTCTCTCCTCTACCCACCTGGCTATTTCTCTGTTCTCTAGTAAAGGAAGGGAGAAATGAAAATCCTTTTTCTTCTCCTGTTCACATTAATTTCGCTAATCTTAATCCTGCTCTTAAGCTCCTGGGTAGTGGAGAAAAGCCCTCTCCCTTTCACCTGATCATCATAAGACCTGAGAACACATCCCCCCTCCCTTACAGGGAGACTGGGCTGTTTTCCTACAGACTTCAGGCTTGGTGTGAGATCATAGTGGCATTAGATATTTTGGGGGTTTGTTTGGATTTAACCTTTATTTAACTAGGCAAGTCAGTTAAGAACAAATTCTTATTTACAATGACGGCCTACCCTGGACGACGCTGGACCAATTGTGCGCTACCCTATGGGACTCCTAATCACGCCCGGTTGTGATACAGCCTGGATTCGAACCAGGGTGTCTGTAGTGATGCCTCAAGCACTGAGATGCAGTGCCTTAGACCGCTGAACCAGTCAGGAGCCCACTTAGAGCTCTGGATGTTTGTTGATGTCTCACTTTTCCAGTGTAAACATAAATATCTTCCCTATGTTCTGACACTTTGTGGAAGAATGTTGAGTATGAAGCAACGGAATCCTAGAAAAACCACCTTAGATCATTTGAATGGTAATGGCGTTACACAGACATTCTATATGCTTTAAGAAGCGTGTTTTGTATGTAGTTAGACAGTTGGCAATAAGAAGCCACATTATAGGTCTCCTGAAATAACTCTCAGTGCAATCACTTTGAATAGTTTCCTCCATGTAGTGTATTAGCCAGGCAGTTCAACAGTCCTCCCACTCCGCTCTCCTCTGCTGTGATTTAGATCATGCTGTCCCAGCCACTGATAGCTGTACTATTATATACCTCACTGACTGTAGCTTTAAAACAGATGTGTGAGTCGTCGGGGAGGTTACGCTCACATCTTTAATGAATCTGTGTGACGGCTAATTGCTGCCAGGGGGCCGGCGGGTTCCTTTGGAGAGACTGGCACCATGCCACCCAGAATGGCAGCAGACAATGGCACTTCCACTCCCCTGAGTCCCTGTCACCCTGGCAGCTCTAATTGTTCCTCTTTATGGATCTCTGTGTGGCATGGCAGGGACATGTCAATGTGAGGCTGCCTGCCTTCACCCGCTTTTTCACGGGTGCCGTGCCGCTATCGCCCACGCCACCAACCTAAATCCCCGCCCTCTCCATCCCGGAGTCACAGTGGAATGCATTTTTGCAGGCCACCATGTCACCCTGACATGTAAATTGCCAAGGGTACGCGTGGCGTCAGGCATCGAGAGCGTGACAGTACAGCACTTATGCTGCCCGCTGCACAGAGGAAAGAAAGAGCTCCGAAAGAGAAGGGCAGCGTTCGAGAGTTCATTTTTTTCCCTTATGTTTGTGGGAACATAATAACAGACCGGTCTGCAATTACTGCCGCAGTATGACCTGAACGCTGCCATACTAGATGATTGTGAGGTCTAGGGACCAGTTGTGACTATAGAGGCTGAGGAACTGGTTCTGATGTTCTCTTCATCTGCTTGAATGAGTTGAGGTCACACAGACGCTCCTTCCCCTGAGTCCATACTCTCTCTACATACCTATTGATTAGCATGTCTTGTTGTAATGATTTATCCCAGCAGGCTCCCAACATATCGGCCTGTGTTTGGAGCACTATGCTACAGGGAGAATGCACTCACTGAGAAGCCTAATGTCTGGGTGGTTCCTGAGGTCTGGATGGGTCTACCACATAGGACTAGTAGCACAGACACATTGCTGTGTGTGATCTGACTCACAGAAATAAAACAGTCCATTAGGGAGTGGTAATCTCAAAATGCAAATTTCTTCTCCTGGCTTCTCGACTACTTCTATCTAAACTTCCCAATCAGAGGCCTCCGTTCTCTTTCTCAACTCTCAGAGCCTTCATGTCAGTCAGCGACTCCACGACTTCACAAGCGCTCCTCTTGCTCTCTCTCGCTCTCTATGTCTGTCTCTGTCTCTTCTTTCTTTCTTGTTAACCTTCTGGCGCGCTCCTTTCTTCCTTGGCACAAAGACCACAGACCCGCCCCTCTCTCTCTCGTAAGGCCCAGAGGTTGTCACAACGCAGGCCTCCATAGCTTGACAACATTATTTACCTCCAGCCCCTCCAACAATACTCATACCAGGCAGGTCCTCAATGGATCCATGGGGGATAGTGGGGGACCTTCCAGCTGTGGTACTGCCTGGGTAGAGTGACCGAGGTCTTTGGTGCGTCTGACCCTCCCCTCTGCCTTCTGTGATGACCTTCTCCTAACTACTACACCAGGGGAATATCACTCCTCTCCAAACAAAGCGGGAGATAGAGGAATCCACACCCAGGTTTTCATCATAGACGCCAGCGGTGTCTTGCATGACCTTTTCCGGACGGACGGACGGACGGGGGGGTGGTGTGAGAGCTCATTCACATAGTGTTTTCCCACCTGGTGTGTGCCTGGCAGGATCAGATGCCCTGTAGAGAGATGCCATCTATCACCCCCCCCCCCCCCCCCCCCCCCACACACACACACACACACACACACACACACCTTTGAGCGGGAGGCTTTCAGATCCATCTTCTGGCATCACAGTGGATATGTATTCACGCGTCACACTGAGTGACGCATTTAGTCAGCCAGTATGGAGCAGCGTTAATACACAACTCAGACATTATTAAAGCACAGCTGGTTAGGCCCACTTTACAGCCGTTGCTACTCACTGCTGCTTCGTAGCTCTCCTAAAATACTCTTCCCCTAGTGGGGATGGGTGTGTGTCAGCACCTGCGGCTCCTCTTGTCATAGTTTCCAGCCACACAGGAAGTGGCAGGGAGAAAGGGCAGGGTGCTGATTGGTCCATCCCGCGTTTCCTGGTGAGCTCAGTGTTATCTGGTTGGGTGGCAGAGCCAGGGCAGGGGGAGTCACAGGAAGCCGAGCCAAAGGAAACAGATCGTCAGGGCAAACAGAAACAGAGATCTTATCAGACCATTAGACATGAGCTCATCGGGTGGGAGAGTAGAGTGGTTAACAATCACATTTGGTGTCCTGATTTCACTCCCGGGCGTCAACATTTCCCCAATATTTCATATCTGCTTTTCCTTTTGATGGAATGAATGGCGGTAGTGCCCTAAACTAGCTAGATGGATGCACAGTACACTTTTATTAAACTGTCTCAGACTAGTTAAACTTGTAGGCTTTTATGGCGTCCCATGCTACTGTCGGTCGCCACCATGCATTGCCTGCTGAGAGTTTAGATTTTATATGTGGAATCTGGCAATACCTCCAATTAGGCTTACATCAGAAATATTGTAAAATATATTTTATGGGATTGTACATTTTGTGACCTTAATTCGGGGAAGCACAATCCAGGATTGATGATTCAGCCCTGTGCTGCTGGAGTCAAAGATTCTAGAGGAGTAAGGAGAGGAAGTCCCTTCTCGTTTCACTTTTTCTCTCTCAAGTTCTCTTCCTCGCTCTTTTCCTCGCTCTCTCTCAATTTCAATTTAAGGGCTTTATTGGCATGGGAAACATATATTTACATTGCTATAGCAAGTGAAATAGATAATGAATAAAAGTGAAATAAAATAATAGACATTTCAAATGTTATGTCTATATACAGTGTTATGATGTGCAAATAGTTGAAGTACAAAAGGGAAAATAAATAAACATAAATATGGGTTATATTTACAATGGTGTTTGTTCTTCACTGGTTGCCCTTGTGGCAGCAGGTCACAAATATTGCTGCTGTGATGGCACACTGTGGTATTTCACCCAGTAGATATGGGAGTTTATCCAAATTGTGTTCGTTTTCAAATTCTTTGTGGATCTGTGTAATCTGAGGGAAATATGTGTCTCTAGTATGGTCATACATTTGGCAGGAGGTTAGGAAGTGCAGCTCTTTTTCCACCTCATTTTGTGGGCAGTGTGCACATAGGCAGACCTGGCTCTCAAGAGAAGACAGGCTATGGTGGCCTTTCTCAATAGCAAGGCTATGCTCACTGAGTCTGTACATAGTCAAAGCTTTCCTTAATTTTGGGTCTGTCACAGTGGTCAGGTATTCTGACACTGTGTACACTCTGTTTTAGGGTCAAATAGCATTCTAGATTGCTCTTATTTTTAATTCTTTCCAATGTGTCAAGTAATTATTTTTGTTTTCTCATGATTTGATTGGGTCTAATTGTGTTGCTGTCCTGGGGCTCTGTGGGGTCTGTTTGTGAACAGAGTCCCAGGACCAGTTGTTTGAGGCTCTTATCCAGGTTAATTTCTCTGTAGGTGATGGCTTTGTAATGGAAGGTTTTGTAATTGCTTCCATTTAGGGGGTTGTAGAATTTAACGGCTATCTTTTCTGGATTTTGATAATTAGCGTGTATCCGCCTAATTCTGCTCTGCATGCATTATTTGGTGTTTTACGTTGTACACAGAGGATCTTTTGTTTCAGAATTCTCCATGCAGTCTCTCAATTTGGTGTTTATCCCATTTTGTGAAGACCTTGGTTGGTGAGCGGATCCCAGACCTCACAACCATAAAGGGCAATGGGTTCTAGAACGGATTCCAGTATTTTTAGCCAGATCCTAATTGGAATGTCTAATTCTCTCTCTCGTTATCTATTCTAGCCCCTCTATTGGGCACTGCGTATACTCTATTCTTAATCCCCACTGATGCGTATCAAAGTAGGGAAGGTCTACACTGTATTAATGATGTAGTACGATAGAGTAATGATACAAAAAGCATGTGAAATATATTCACCTGCATGCTGCACTCAGCCTAGTTTCAGGGGAATATCATCTTTGGGCAGCAAGAGCGCGCCGCAGTTCACAGAAGAACAAGATTGGTAGGAAAGGAGCTTCAATTTATATCTACCAGTAAATACAAGCTAAGCCAACGATGGTATGAAAACCAAGTATTCAAAAATGTTGGTCCGAAGTCTTAGTTGAGTCTTCGATGCGCAGTTCAGTCATAATGTGGTGTTTGAATGAACATTGCTAAAGTCTTTCCCCAAAAATCCTTCCCAATTTTTAAATGTTGACTCCAAAGTAGGTACACTTATATAATGATGATCTGTATCAAATGGGAGGGCATTGGTTTCGCAAACTCTACCATCACATGTATGACATTGAACAGTACCCGAAACACTGCTAGCCAAAAGGTCTCATGCTTGGTGTGCAATTTGAATTGCAGGGCAGCTATTTTTTCCCCCACAATTACAAAATGGTCTCCTGATGTGGTTTAAGTGTTGTTGTGGACTTTTTATTTTATATATACAGTTGAAGTCGAAGTTTACATGCACCTTAGCCAAATGCATGTGAACTCAGTTTTTCACAATTCCTGACATTTAATCCTAGTAAAAATTCCCTGTCTTAGGTCAGTTAGAATCACCACTTTATTTTAAGAATGTGAAATGTCAGAATAATTGTAGAGTGATTTATTTCAACTTTTATTTCTTTCATCACATTCCCAGTGGGTCAGAAGTTTACATACACTCAATTAGTATTTGGTAGCATTGCCTTTAAATTGTTAAGCTTGGGTCAAACGTTTCAGGTAGCCTTCCACACGCTTCCCACAGTAAGTTGGGTGAATTTTGGCCCATTCCTCCTGACAGAGCTGGTTTAGTTTCAGGTTTATAGGCCTCCTTGCTCACACACGTTTTTTCAGTCCTGCCCACACATTTTCTATAGGATTAATACCCACTCAAATACCTTGACTTTGTTGTCCTTAAGCCATTTTGCCATTTTGCCACAACTTTGGAAGTATGCTTCATCTGGAAGACCCATTTGCGACCAAGCTTTAACTTCCTGACAGGTCTTGAGATGTTGCTTCAATATATCCACATAATTTCCCCTCATGATGCCATCTATTTTGTGAAGTGCAGCAGTCCCTCCTGCAGCAAAGCACCCCCACAATATTATGCTGCCACCCCCGTGCTTCACGGTTGGGATGGTGTTCTTCGGCTTGCAAGACTCACCCTTTTTCCTCCAAACTTAACGATGGTCATTATGGCCAAACAGTTCTATTTTTGTTTCATCACACCAGAGGACATTTCTCCAAAAGTATGATCTTTGTCCCCATGTGCAGTTGCAAACCGTAGTCTGGCTTTTTTATGGAGGTTTTGGAGCAGTGGCTTCTTCCTTGCTTAGTGGCCTTTCAAGTTATGTCGATATAGGACTAGTTTTACTGTGGATATAGATACTTTTGTACCTGTTTCCTCCAGCATCTTCACAAGGTCCTTTGCTGCTGTTCTGGGATTGATTTGCACTTTTCGCATCAAAGTACGTTCATCTCTAGGAGACAGAACGCGTCTCCTTCCTGAGCGGTATGACGGCTGCGTGGTCCCATGGTGTTTATGCTTGCGTACTATTGTTTGTACAGATGAACGTGGTACCTTCAGGCGTTTGGAAATTGCTCCCAAGGATGAACCAGACTTGTGGAGGTCTACAATTTTTTTTCTGAGGTCTTGTCTGATTTCTTTTGATTTTCCCATGATGTCAAGCAATGAGGCACTGATTTTGAAAGTAGGCCTTGAAATACATCCACCTGTACACCTCCAATTGACTCAAATTATGTCAATTAGCCTATCAGAAGCTTTTAAAGCCATGACATAATTTTCTGGAATTTTCCAAGCTGTTAAAAGGCACAGTCAACTTCGTGTATGTAACTTCTGACCCACTGGAATTGTGATCCAGTGAATTTTAAGTGAAATAATCTGTCAGTAAACAATTGTTGGAAAAATTCCTTGTGTCATGCACAAAGTAGATGTCCTAACCGACTTGCCAAAACTATAGTTTGTTAACAAGAAATTTGTGGAGTGGTTGAAACACTTGGGTTGGAGTCATTAAAACGTGTTTATGTAAACTTCCGACTTCAAGTGTTTGTGAGAGAGTGATTTGGAGAGTACAAACCTGATACATCTAAGAGAACTCAAACTAAAGGAAAACTGAATTTTTCCCATAGTGCACTACTGTCCTATCAATCCTGTTGACTAGCCACTTTACCCCTAGATATGTACAGTAAATAGCTACCTCAGTTATGTATTCATTCCTTGTCACTATTTCCATTTTTTATATTAACTTTTTAACTCTGCATTATTGGATATTGACCCATAATTAAGCATTTCACTTTTAGTCTACGATGCGACATACGATTTGATTTGTTTCGCCGGGAGGGTCATGTTTTGTTTTAAATTTTTTGCTAAATTAGAGTATATCCACTTTGCCAGGCACCACTACACTACTGCTTAACTGTGCCTAGATGTGGTCAGAAGTTGTGTGGTTGTTTTAAATAATTTTCCTCCACAAATGGATTTTAATAATGAATGAACACAATGAAGTAGCTTCATTTGTTGCCGTATTGATTAGACCTTGTGTATTTGAGGCTGCAGGGCCCTATGCTCGTAGTGTGCACTCCTGAAGGACCTAGTGCGTTGTTCGCGGCAGGGAGGGGTGTGAACAATTCCTGTGGGAGGAGTTTATGACAAAGCAGGCCAATGAGTCGTGTCAGTTAGTCCAAGCGGACTGTAGAACACATTTCTCTTTTTAATCGACCCACCGTACTCCACCGAGAGATGTGAGGTACTGAAAACCCAGAATCAGATAAATATTCTCATTATCCATCACTAGGTTGAATTTCCAGCTATAATATCTAAAAATTGTTTAACTTTGTCGTAACATTTGCATGGCATCGTGTCTTCCCACATCTCAGGAAGCGTCAAGACTAAGAATCCCTCCCAAAAGGGATATGGGTGGTGGGAACGGGTGGATATCATGAAACCGTTTGTATTAAAATCACTCCTTTTTTAATAATTGTTTGCTATTCATGAAGCTATTTTCCCTTGATCCTTCTGGGTGTGTAGCGCAAAGGCCATACTCAAAACAGGTCAGGAGTAAACCCTTTAGATTCAGCCTGCCCCTGCTCAAGAATTATCTATCAAGGGGAGGGGGGGCAATTTTCAGAAACTCTTGCTTAATCTTGATTAATTCTTAAGAAACCCGAGCCAGATTTAAAGTTTATCATGGTCCTCTTTCATTGGGGAGATGAGGGGCCTCCCACGTGTTCTCTTCATCTCTCTTTAAGACACGCTCAGAGGAGCCCAGCCACGATGGCCCGCCACACAGCCTGATCCTCTTACAGGAAACAGCTGACTTTACACTAATTCAAATTCTACCTCTACAGTGATTTATGATATGTCTAAACCCCTCTCTTCTACTACTCACAACAGATGTACCCAAACCCAGCATGGGGCTTGGGTGAGAGGTATTTTTCTCTGTGATGGTTCTTTGTCTCCAGGCAACATGCAGGTCAGGCAGAAGGCCACCAGTCCGCCATCCTCCTCTTCTCTCAGTGTGCTGATGCTGTGTGATAAGAGCAGCATAGGAGTGGATGTGGTTGTGGAGGAGCAGGGAGCTGACAGACCTAGCGTGGCCCAGGGCCCTGTTGCCCAACATGGGGAAGGGGTGAGGTGAGGAGGACCAGCAACCACGCTGCTGGTGTCCTCCCGATGGTGGCACGTCTTGGCTTACACTGACTGATCAGGCGAGACAAGCGCCGCACGGATGGCAGATACACCTCGACCGGGGTGGCCGCCTGCTGCTATTTATACGGCCTGCTCCCTCCCCTGACATTTCTATCTCTCCCCTGTCCCTCCCCTTCTCCCTTTCCCTTGCTCATCCCTCTTCTGCCATCCATTGTCCGCCCATACCACTTTGGATGACGGGAGGAGAGGAATGTTCTTCCTGACAAGGTGCGTGATGGGTGGTAGGACCGGTCCACGGAAGGTTTTCGGTGTATCGACTCCAAACCACAGCGAGCGCCACTTATCCGCCCAAACTCCAAACTGCCCATTTTCTGCTCTAATAACCTGCTAAGAACAAACACGTCATACATAAACATAGGAACGCACGGCACAGCCAGAAGGAATAAGATATTAAGCTGGTAGTGTAAAGTTCCGTTTTTGTAGATTTGTCTTCATGTAATATTCAACATGTCAAACTGGAATGGTGTTTTCCGTGGTTATGTTCACAAGCCTGCTTTTGATGGGGACACGCATTCTTCTTCATGTCTGTAAAACGCTAGAAGAAATTACACATTAGACTTATGTCATATTTTTTTTTATAGCACCGTAAGTGGTGCTCCACTCTTACAAAGTTCCGAAAGGTGAATGAGTTTTTGGGTGCTGTAGCTAAGGTCTACACTGAGGTGGCCCATGGCATGGTTTATCTCAGATTGTCCTCTTCACTGAGGGTCTCCTCTCTGACACACACACATTAAAGCCCCCAGTGGAGGGAGATGGCAGTCTGTCTGAGCCAGCTCCACTCTCTCCCCTCCCTAATCTCCTCCACACAAGTATCAGTGAAATGTCAACTGGCCTTCTGAGACCTTCTCTCCTTCTTCACTCCTTTCAACCCTCTGTTCCTCCCTCCTTTGGCTCCTGGGCAATTCCACAGTAACAGAGTGATGCTGAGACACATTTTTCACTTCATAACATCACAAACAAAAACCAATGATTGCAAAGTTAAACAAACCATACAACTCTATGTACATAAATACATTTACATGAAGAACAGTGCAGATGCAAAGTTTGCGAACCAAATAACGGTTTGTGCTGTCATTCTGTTACCAAACTTAGCACCTACACTGTTCTTCAAGTAAATGTTTGTTTATAGAGTTGTATGGTTTGTTTAACTTTGTTGTTTTGTCCCACATCACGCTGTTACTGTGGAATTGCCCTCCTCCCTGTTTCCATGCTGGAGCTCTTCCACCCTTTCCCTCTGTCCTGTATCGTCCTTGCCAGCTAGAGCAGGGCAGCGCCTGCCAAACCCAATGAGAGGAGGGTTGGACGTTGGAGGGGGTTTGGGCAGAATAGGTCATTTGCATATTATTCAAATAGCAGTCATGAGTGCCCAGGAATTAGTGGACCGGCATGAGAGCAGAATGAATCCAGTGCCTGGTAGCTAGCTTGCTCTCGCTCCACCCAGTCTCTGTAATAAATGATTCATATTTGCCCGGAGGCAGTGAATCAGCCATGCAAGAACGAACAAAATGAGCCACCAATTAGTGTTTATTTATGGTGATCATGTTGTTCCCCCTTCAGCTCATACCAAAGGACGGGGAAAAAAGAAACTGCCAAGTGAACTTTGTCCTGTCTCTTCGCTCTTGCCCTTGAAAGGGATCAGAGAGATGAAAAAGGGGTTTGGTTGGAGTCTGAGAGATGGTGTGTGTGTGATCAGAGCATATATTTTTCCTCTGTGTATTGGCCGGAAGGATTCAGTGAAGTCTTCAAGGCAAAGGGTGGCTACTTTGAAGAATCTAAAATATATTTAGATTTAACACTTTTTGTTTACATGATTCCATATGTGTTATTTCATAATTTTGATGTTTTCACTATTATTCTACAATGTAGAAAAGAGTAAAAATGTGTGACGTACCGATATGACATTTTTGGCCGATATCCGATATTTTAAATGTTAGCTGCCTTTTTAGTGTTCTAGTACAGTTAAATAGTTAAAACACAGACATGGATGCAGCGGTCTAAGGCAATGCATCTCCGTGCAAGAGGCGTCACTACAGTCCCTGGTTCGAATCCAGGCTGTATCACAACCGGCTGTGATTGGGAGTCCCATAGGGCGGCGCACAATTGGCCCTGCGTCGTCCGAGCCGTCATTGTAAATAAGAATTTGTTCTTAACTGACTTGCCTAGTTAAATAAAGATTACATACACGCACACACCACACTGACCAAAAAGTTATTTTGTTGGCATTTACACATGTCCCCATTACTAGTAAAACCTAATCAAAACGTATTTATTTCAATTACTTGCTGTGCTGGTTCGTTGTTCATTTGTTCAGTCGTTTCATTCTCAACCAGGATTACTATGGAACGCCATTTGGGTCTTTGACGTGTCAAATAAGCTTGTTGACCAATCAGGAGCTGACTATGACTGCACGTCACATCATCATTTAATGCCTTCAACCATTTTTACGTAGTTATTACACATTGATTACACTATCACTCGTATTTAATATGTCACAACGATTCATCGATATGTGTGCTATGATGCTGGTAAAGTTGTCTCATGCACCTACAGTGTTGGTCATAAAAAGAGCTAGCTAGCTCATGGATGCAAACAATGTTCTTCCCCAAAAACATAGCAAAACGACATCTGTTTCAGTAGCTATATCTAGGTAACTATATAGCTAGGTGTCATCTAAAATAACCCTCATTTATGAGGCAGTTCTTATTTGGTTAATGGTGGTCGGACTCATCTATGTGAAGCTAGCCACAATAAGGATTAGCCACAATAGTGGACTTTGCAGTTAGCCTTCAAAATAAAAGAATGGCATGATTCTACTATTTGTATTCATTTGCATCACTGTCAATGACACTTATTTTGAAGGCAAACTACAAATTCCACTATTGTGCCTAATCCTTATTGTGGCTAGCTTCACAACCCGGTCGAGCCTCATGAAGCTAGCTGGTTGCTTATAACGTTAGCTTTGGGCAACAGGGTTTAGTAGCTGGCTAGCTACAGTGGGGAGAAGAAGTATTTGATACACTGCCGATTTTGCATGTTTTCCTACTTACAAAGCATGTAGAGGTCTGTAATTTTTTATCATAGGTACACTTCAACTGTGAGAGACGGAATCTAGAACAAAAATCCAGAAAATCACATTGTATGATTTTTAAGTAATTCATTTGCATTTTATTGCATGACATAAGTATTTGATACATCAGAAAAGCAGAACTTAATATTTGGTACCGAAACCTTTGTTTGCAATTACAGAGATCATACGTTTCCTGTAGTTCTTGACCAGGTTTGCACGCACTGCAGCAGGGATTTTGGCCCACTCCACCTGACAGGTGTGGCATATCAAGAAGCTGATTAAACAGCATGATCATTACACAGGTGCTTCTTGTGCTGGGGACACTAAAAGGCCACTCTAAAATGTGCGGTTTTGTCACACAATACAATGCCACATATGTCAAGTTGAGGGAGCGTGCAGTTGGCATGCTGACTGCAGGAATGTCCAATGAAGCTGTTGCCAGAGAATTGAATGTTCATTTATCTACCATAAGCTGCCTCCAACATCGTTTTAGAGAATTTGTCAGTACGTCCAACAGGCGCCACAACCGCAGACCACGTGTAACCACGTCAGCCCAGGACCTCCACATCCGGCTTCTTCATCTGCGGAATCGGCCTGCGAAAAGCCACCTGGACAGCTGATGAAACTGAGGAGTATTTCTGTCTGTAATAAAGCTGTTTTTGTGAGGAAAAACTCATTCTGATTGGCTGGGCCTTGCTTCAGTGGGTGGGCCAATGCCCTCCAAGGCCCACCCATGGCTGCGCCACTGCCCAGTCATGTGAAATTTGTAGATTAGGGCCTAATGTATTTATTTCAATTGACTGATTTCCTTCTATGAACTAACTAATTAAATTTGTTGAAATTGTTGCATGTTTCATTATATGTACATACACTACAGTTCAAAAGTTTGTGGTCACTTAGAAATGTCCTTGTTTTTTAAAGAAAAACACTTTTGTCCATTAAAATAACATCAAATTGATCAGAAATACAGTGTAGACATTGTTAATGTTGTAAATGACTATTGTAGCTGGAAACGGTGGATTTTTAATGGAATATCTACATAGGCGTACAGAGGCCCATTTATCAGCAACCATCACTCCTGTGTTCCAATGGCACATTGTTAGCTAATCCAAGTTTATAATTTTAAAAGGCTAATTGATCATTAGAAAACCCTTTTGCAATTATTTTAGCACAGCTGAAATACGTTGTGCTGATTAAAGATGCAATAAAACTGGCCTTTTTTTTTATACTAGTTGAGTATTTGGAGCATCAGCATTTGTGGGTTAGATTACAGGCTCAAAATGGCCAGAAACAAATAACTTTCTTCTAAAACTCGTCAGTCTATTCTTGTTCTGAGAATTGAAGGCTATTCCATGTGAGAAATTACCAAGAAACTGAAGATCTCGTACAACGCTGTCTACTACTCCCTTTACAGAACAGCGCAAACTGGCCCTAACCAGAATAGAAAGAGGAGTGGGAGGCCCCGCTGCACATCTGAGCAAGAGGACAAGTACATTAGAGTGTCTGGTTTGAAAAACGGATGCCTCACAAGTCAACAACTGGCAGCTTCATTAAATAGTACCTGCAAACCAGTCTCAATGTCAACAGTGAAGAGGTGACTGGGTTGTTGGCCTTCTAGGCAGAGTTGGAAAGAAAAAGCCATATCTCAGACTGGCCAATAAAAAGAAAAGATTAAGATGGGCAAAAAAATAAATATTTGCTTTTCTTTCAAAAGCAAGGACATTTCTAAGTGACACCCAACTTTTGAACAGTAGTGTGCGTACGTACGTACAATTCCTGACATTTTATCCTAGTAACAATTCCCTGTCTTAGGTCAGTTAGGATCACCACTTTATTTGAAGAATGTGAAATGTCAGAATAATAGTAGAGAATTATTTATTTCAGCTTTTATTTCTTTCATCACATTCCCAGTGGGTCAGAAGTTTACATATACTCAATTAGTATTTGGTAGCATTGCCTTAAACAATTTAAACTTGGGTTAAATGTTTCAGGTAGCCTTCCACACGCTTTCCACAGTAAGTTGGGTGAATGTTGGCCCATTCCTCCTGACAGAGCTGGTGTAACGGAGTCAGGTTTGTAGGCCTCCTTGCTCGCACACGCTTTTTCAGTTCTGCCCACAAATCTTCTATGGGATTGAGGTCAGGGCTTTGTGATGGCCACTCCAATACCTTGACTTTGTTGTCCTTAAGCCATTTTGCCACAACTTTGGAAGTATGCTTGGGGTCATTGTACATTTGGAAGACCCATTTACGACCAAGCTTTAACTTCCTGACTGACGTCTTGAGATGTTGCTTCAATATATATCCACATAATTTTCCTACCTCATGATGCCAATTTTGTGAAGTGCAGCGGTCCCTCCTGCAGCAAAGCACCCCCACAACATGATGCTGCCACCCTCGAGCTTCACGGTTGGGATGGTGTTCTTCGGCTTGCAAGCACCCCCCTTTTTCTTCCACATAACAATGGTCATTATGGCCAAACAGTTCTATTTTAGTTTCATCAGACCAGAGGACATCTCTCCAAAAAGTACGATCTTTGTCCTCATGTGCAGTTGCAAACCGTAGTCTGGGTTTTTTATGGCGGTTTTAGAGCAGTGGCTTCTTCCTTGCTGAGCGACCTTTCAGGTTATGTCGATATTGGACTCGTTTAACTGTGGATATAGATACTTTTGTACCCGTTTCCTCCAGCATCTTCACAAGGTACTTTGCTGTTGTTCTGGGATTGATTTGCACTTTTCGCATCAAAGTACGTTAATCTCTAGGAGACAGAACACGTCTCCTTCCTGAGCGGTATGACGGTTGCATGGTCACATGGTGTTTATTAGAGGTCGACCGATTATGATTTTTCATCACCGATTTATTGGAGGACCAAAAAAAGCCGATACAGATTAATCGTCAGATTTTTTAAATGTATTTGTAATAATGCCAATTACAACAATACTGAATGAACACTTATTATAACTTAATATAATACATCAATATATATTTTGCCTCAAATAAATAATCAAACATGTTCAATTTGGTTTACATAATGCAAAAACAAAGTGTTGGAGAAGAAAGTAAAAGTGCAATATGTGCCATGTAAGAAAGCTAACGTTTAAGTTCCTTGCTCAGAACCTGAGAACATATGAAAGCTGGTGGTTCCTTTTAACATGAGTCTTCAATATTCCCAGGTAATACGTTTTAGGTTGTAGTTATTATAGGAATTATAGGACTATTTCTCTCTATACGATTTGTATTTCATATACCTTTGACTATTGGATGTTCTTATAGGCACTTTAGTATTGCCAGTGTAACAGTATACACTGGCAGTATACCCTCTCCTCGCTCCTACCTGGGCTCGAACCAGGAACACATCGACAACAGCCACCCTCGAAGCAGCGTTACCCATGCAGAGCAAGGGGAACAACCACTCCAAGTCTCAGAGCGAGTGACGTTTGAAACACTATTAGTGCGCACCCCGCTAACTAGCTAGCCATTTCACATCGGTTACACCAGCCTAATCTCGGGAGTTGATAGACTTGAAGTCATAAACAGCGCAAAGCTTGAAGCACAACGAAGAGCTGCTGGCAAAACGCACAAAAGTGCTGTTTGAATGAATGCTTACGAGCCTGCTCAGTCAGACTGCTCTATCAAATCATATACTTAGTTATAACATAATAACACACAGAAATACGAGCCTTAGGTCATTTTGGTTGAATCCGGAAACTATAATCTCGAAAACAAAACATTTATTCTTTCAGTGAAATACGGAACCGTTCTGTATTTTATCTAACGGGTGGCATCCATAAGTCTAAATATTCCTGATACATTGCACAACCTTCAATGTTATGTCATAATTACGTAAAATTCTGGCAAATTAGGCGGCCCAAACTGTTGCATATACACTGACTCTGCGTGCAATGAACGCAAGAGAAGTGACACAATTTCACCTGGTTAATATTGCCTGCTAACCTGGATTTCTTTTAGCTAAATATGCAGGTTTCAAAATATATACTTCTGTGTATTGATTTTAAGAAAGGCATTGATGTTTATGGTTAGGTACACATTGGAGCAACAATACGCACCGCATCGATTATATTCAATGCAGGACACGCTAGATAAACTAGTAATATCATCAACCATGTGTAGTTAACTAGTGATTATGATTGATTGATTTGTTTTTTAGAAGATAAGTTTAATGCTAGCTAGCAACTTACTTTGGCTTACTGCATTCGCGTAACAGGCAGGCTCCTCGTGGAGTGCAATGTAATCAGGTGGTTAGAGCGTTGGACTAGTTAACTGTAAGGTTGCAAGATTGAATCCCCGAGCTGACAGGGGCAGAACGACAGAGGCCGTCATTGAAAATAAGAATGTTTTCTTAACTGACTTGCCTAGTTAAATAAAGGTGTAAGATGTCCAAAAATACCGATTTCCGATTGTTATGAATACTTGAAATCGGCCCTAATTAATCGGCCATTCCGAATAATCGGTCGACCTCTAGTGTTTAAACTTGCGTACTATTGTTTGTACAGATGAACGTGGTACCTTCAGGCATTCGGAAATTGCTCCCAAGGATGAACCAGACTTGTGGCAGTCCACAATTTTTTTTCTGTCTTGGCTGATTTCTTTTGATTTTGCAATGAGGTCAAGCAAAGAGGCAGTGAGTTTGAAGGTGGGCCTTGAAAATCATCCACAGGTACACCTCCAATTGACTCAAATGATGTCAATTAGCCTATCAGAAGCTTCTAAAGCCATGGCATTTTCCAAGCTGTTTAAAGGCACAGTCAACTTGTTGTATGTAAACTTCTGACCCACTGGAATTGTGATAGTGAGTTATAACAATTGTTGGAATAATGACTTGTCATGCACTAAGTAGATGTCCTAACCGACTTGCCAAAACTATAGTCTGTTAACAATTGTGTATAAGTGTATGTAAACTTCCTACTTCAACGGTTCATACATGCATACATATGCAAGCTGTGTTGAGACTGGGATCAGGGAGTATCTGTTCCTGTGTGTTTGTGAGTAGAATGTGGATCAGGGAGAGAGTATCTGTTCCTGTGTGTTTGTAGAAAGTGGGTTGGGTGGAGTTCTGGCTCTATTTCCTGAACTTTGTCCACAATCAATGTTCCATTTATAGAAATCAATGTGCAGGGTGGCTGGAGGGCTGGGGGGTGTTGGGAGAGAAAAGAGGGAGAGCTGTTCCAACTTCCAATAGAGCTAGTGGAAGTGGGCCAGACCCTAGTGTTCAGTCCACCTTTAGTAAACCGTGAAACATTAACCACCTTCAAGCACACTATACCTCCCAGCTGTGTTGGGTGGAAAGAGTTGGGTGAAAGCTGTGGAGGGAGATAAGATTGAGTTGAGTGTGGGGCAGGGTTTGTTGGTAGTCTGACAGTGTGTCACAATCCACAGACGGGACTATAAAAAGCGCATCATAAAATGGTTTGGATAACTGGCCCTCGCCTTTGTCCACTCCCTACGGAGGGACGGGAGAGGGGGACGGGAGAGGGGGAAGAGCGAGACGCAGGCCTGAGACATACTATACTGATGTGTCTGCTGCTTTTAATGCAGAGCCTCCTTTCTCGTAGCATGGGGCTGTAAGGTCAGTGTTGTCAGGGACAGAGGCATTTCACTTTAAATGAAATCTCTTCTTCCACTTGTCACTGAGCCTTTCCGATGGACAGCACCTAAATGCCAGGGAAAAGTCTAAAGGCTTGGAAAACCTCTCTGTCCATCTCCTGGACGTGACTGTAAGAGTATGATTGTCTGTCCTGACCCCTCGTTCGCTGTCATTTCCAATACGCTATCTCCCTCTCTCCCCACCGCTCGCCCTCTCTCCCCCCACCGCTCGCCCTCTCTCCCCCCACCGCTCGCCCTCTCTCCCCCCACCGCTCGCCCTCTCTCCCCCCCACCGCTCGCCCTCTCTCCCCCCCACCGCTCGCCCTCTCTCCCCCCCACCGCTCGCCCTCTCTCCCCCCACCGCTCGGCCCTCGCTCCCCCCACCTCTCGCCCGCTCTCCCCCCACCGCTCGGCCCTCTTCCCCCGCCCTCTCCCCCCGCTCGCCCTCTCTTTCTCTCTCCCCCCGCTCGCCCTCTCTTTCTCCTTCCCCCCGCTCGCCCTCTCTCTCTCTCCCCCCGCTCGCCCTCTCTCTCTCTCTCACCCCGCTCGCCCTCTCTCTCTCTCTCTCTCTCGCCCTCTCTCTCTCGCCCTCTATCTCTCTCTCGACCTCTCTCTCTCTCTCCCTCTCTCTCTCTCTCGCCCTCTCTCTCTCTCTCGCCCTCTCTCTCTCTCTCGCCCTCTCTCTCTCTCTCTCTCTCTCTCTCTCGCCGTCTCTCTCTCTCGCCGTCTCTCTCTCTCGCCGTCTCTCTCTCTCGCCGTCTCTCTCTCGCCCTCTGTCTCTCTCTCGCCCTCTGTCTCTCTCTCGCCCCCTGTCTCTCGCCCCTGTCTCTCGCCCTCTGTCTCTCGCCCTCTGTCTCTCTCTCGCCCTCTCTCTCGCCCTCTCTCTCGCCCTCTCTCTCCGCCCTCTCTCTCCGCCCTCTCTCTCCGCCCTCTCTCTCGCCCTCTCTCTCTCTCTCCCCCCGCTCGCCCTCTCTCTCCGCCCTCTCTCTCCGCCCTCTCTCTCCGCCCTCTCTCTCCGCCCTCTCTCTCCGCCCTCTCTCTCCGCCCTCTCTCTCTCGCCCTCTCTCTCTCGCCCTCTCTCTCGCCCTCTCTCTCGCCCTCTCTCTCTCTCTCTCTCTCGCCCCCTCTCTCTCGCCCCCTCTCTCTCGCCCCCCTCTCTCTCTCTCTCGCCCCCTCTCTCTCTCTCTCTCTCGCCCTCTCTCTCTCTCTCTCGCCCTCTCTCTCTCTCTCTCTCTCGCCCTCCCCTCTCTCTCTCTCTCTCGCCCTCCCCTCTCTCTCTCTCTCTCGCCCCCTCTCTCTCTCTCGCCCCCCTCTCTCTCTCTCGCCCCCTCTCTCTCTCTCTCTCTCGCCCCCTCTCTCTCTCTCTCTCGCCCCCTCTCTCGCCCCCTCTCTCTCTCTCTCTCGCCCCCTCTCTCTCTCTCGCCCCCTCTCTCTCTCTCTCGCCCCCTCTCTCTCTCTCTCGCCCCCTCTCTCTCTCTCTCTCGCCCCCTCTCTCTCTCTCGCCCCCTCTCTCTCTCTCGCCCCCTCTCTCTCTCTCGCCCCCTCTCTCTCGCCCCCTCTCTCTCTCTCTCGCCCCCTCTCTCTCTCTCGCCCCCTCTCTCTCTCTCTCGCCCCCTCTCTCTCTCTCTCTCTCTCTCGCCCCCTCTCTCTCTCTCTCTCTCGCCCCCTCTCTCTCTCTCTCTCTCGCCCCCTCTCTCTCTCTCTCTCTCTCGCCCCCTCTCTCTCTATCTCTCTCGCCCCCTCTCTCTCTCTCTCTCGCCCCCTCTCTCTCTCTCTCTCTCTCGCCCCCTCTCTCTCTCTCTCTCTCTCTCTCGCCCCCTCTCTCTCTCTCTCTCTCTCTCTCGCCCCCTCTCTCTCTCTCTCTCTCTCTCGCCCCCTCTCTCTCTCTCTCTCGCCCTCCCCTCTCTCTCTCTCTCTCGCCCCCTCTCTCTCTCTCTCTCTCGCCCCTCTCTCTCTCTCTCTCTCGCCCCTCTCTCTCTCTCTCGCCCCCTCTCTCTCTCTCTCTCTCTCTCTCTCTCGCCCCCTCTCTCTCGCCCCCTCTCTCTCGCCCCCTCTCTCTCTCTCTCGCCCCCTCTCTCTCGCCCCCTCTCTCTCGCCCCCTCTCTCTCGCCCCCTCTCTCTCTCTCTCTCTCTCTCGCCCCCTCTCTCTCTCTCTCTCTCTCTCTCGCCCCCTCTCTCTCTCGCCCCCTCTCTCTCTCTCTCTCTCGCCCCCTCTCTCTCTCTCTCTCTCTCTCTCTCGCCCCCTCTCTCTCTCTCTCTCGCCCCCTCTCTCTCTCTCTCTCGCCCCCTCTCTCTCTCTCTCTCTCTCTCTCGCCCTCTCTCTCTCTCTCTCGCCCTCTCTCTCTCTCTCTCGCCCCCTCTCTCTCTCTCGCCCTCTCTCTCTCGCCCCCTCTCTCGCTCGCCCCCTCTCTCGCCCCCTCTCTCTCTCTCTCTTGCCCCCTCTCTCTCTCTCTCGCCCCCTCTCTCTCTCTCTCGCCCCATCTCTCTCTCTCTCGCCCCCTCTCTCTCTCTCGCCCTCTCTCTCTCTCTCGCCCCCTCTCTCTCGCCCCCTCTCTCTCTCTCTCTCGCCCCCCTCTCCTCTCTCTCTCTCTCTCTCTCTCTCGCCCCCCTCTCTCTCTCTCGCCCCCCTCTCTCTCTCTCCGCCCTCTCTCTCTCTCTCCGCCCTCTCGCTCCATCCCCCCTCTCGCTCCAGCCCCCCTCTCGCCCTCGTTCTCTCCCCCCCTCTCGTTCTCTCCTCTCCCCCCTCTCCCCCTCTCTCTCTCTCTCCGCTCTCGCCCCCCTCTCGCTCTCCCCCCCTCTCCCCCTTGCCCTTCCTCTCGCTCTCGCCCTCGCTCTTGCCCTTGCTCTCGCCCCCCTCTCGCCCTCGCTCTCGCCCCCCTCTCGCTCTCGCCCTCGCTCTCGCCCCCCTCTCTCTCTCGCCCCCTCTCTCTCTCTCTCGCCCCCTCTCTCTCTCTCGCCCCCTCTCTCTCTCTCTCTCGCCCCCTCTCTCTCTCGCCCCCTCTCTCTCTCGCCCCCTCTCTCTCTCGCCCCCTCTCACTCTCTCTCGCCCCCTCTCTCTCTCGCCCCCTCTCTCTCTCGCCCCCTCTCTCTCTTGCCACCTCTCTCTCGCCCCCTCTCTCTCTCTCGCCCCCTCTCTCTCTCTCGCCCCCTCTCTCTCTCTCGCCCCCTCTCTCTCTCTCGCCCCCTCTCTCTCTCGCCCCCTCTCTCTCTCTCTCGCCCCCTCTCTCTCTCTCTCTCGCCCCCTCTCTCTCTCTCTCTCTCGCCCCCTCTCTCTCTCTCTCTCGCCCCCTCTCTCTCTCGCCCCCTCTCTCTCTCGCCCCCTCTCTCTCTCGCCCCCTCTCTCTCTCGCCCCCTCTCTCTCTCGCCCCCTCTCTCTCTCGCCCCCTCTCTCTCTCGCCCCCTCTCTCTCTCGCCCCCTCTCTCTCTCGCCCCCTCTCTCTCTCGCCCCCTCTCACTCTCTCTCGCCCCCTCTCTCTCTCGCCCCCTCTCTCTCTCGCCACCTCTCTCTCTCGCCCCCTCTCTCTCTCTCGCCCCCTCTCTCTCTCTCGCCCCCTCTCTCTCTCGCCCCCTCTCTCTCTCGCCCCCTCTCGCCCCCTCTCTCCCTCTCTCTCTCGCCCTCTCTCTCTCGCCCCCCTCTCTCTCGCCCCCCTCTCTCTCGGCCCTCTCTCTCTCCGCCCTCTCTCTCTCTCTCCGCCCTCTCGCTCCATCCCCCCTCTCGTTCCAGCCCCCCTCTCGTTCTCTCCTCTCCCCCCTCTCCCCCTCTCTCTCTCTCTCCGCTCTCGCCCCCCTCTCGCCCTCGCTCTCGCCCCCCTCTCGCTCTCGCTCTCGCTCTCGCCCTCGCTCTCGCCCCCCTCTCGCCCATGCTCTCGCCCCCTCTCGCCCCCCTCTCGCTCGCCCTCGCTCCCGACCCCCTCGCTCCCGACCCCTTCGCCCTCTCTGCCCTCGCCCTCTCTGCCCTCGCCCTCTCCGCCACTCTCGCTCTCTCTGCCCCTCTCGCTCTCTCCGCCACTCTCCCACCCCTCCTGCCCTCGTTCTCTCCTCTCGCCCTCGCTCTCGCCCCCCTCTCGCCCTCGCTCCCGACCCCCCTCCCCCTCGCCCTCTCTGCCCTCTCTGCCCTCGCCCTCTCTCTCGCTCTCTCTGCCCTCGCCCTCTCTCTCGCTCTCTCTCGCTCTCTCTCGCTCTCTCTCTCTAGCTCTCACTCTTTCTTGCAGCTAGCTCACCCAGGATGCCGCTCGCTGCCGTGGGGGACATGTGTCACGGGGCCTTAGGCTTGCACAGTCAATCAGCTGTCACCGCCGGCCGACACTCGGCTAGTGCTACAGCTACGTGGCCCCGGCTAATTAGAAAAAGGTCCCTTGTTATTTCTGCCTGCTACTCCTGAAATAATGCAATTATGTCTCACTGGTGCCATGCATATGGAGATGCGTTGGCATCCGCTTGGGCTCATGAGCCGCACCCCCGCTGGAAAGAAAGCTATCCGACATGAGGGTGATCTAATCGCATGGGAATCAGCTAATGGTAATTGGAGCCTTGTACTGTAATTGGTCACTATGTAGTGGTATGTATGGAGTGTCAACAAATCGACTGGGGGGTGTAATGACCCTGTCATGGTGTGTGTGTGTGCGCATATCTGTCCCCACATTTACTTTTGTTCAGGAAACGCAATGCTTTCCTTCCTTTATGTTGTGCCTCCAGAGTCCAGACAACCTGTGATGCGGAGATTGTCTCAGAGGAATATCGTAATAATGAAGATTAAAGTAAATACACAGATTTATGGTTTACAGAGTGTGCCTCTGAACAGGCTGGCACCACAGATGGGCCCACAAATGAAGACACAAATCTTCAAGTGAAATTTATGCTTTTCCTTAAAGATCATTGGGATTAGGGCAAATGTAATCCTGACTCGATGACTCCTGTCGAAGCCTTGATTATTCATCTCATGACTCTCTCCCGTGTTGGATGTTCTTAAGTGTCCCCCGCACTCCCTGCTGTGAATATCTTCCATTTATTATCTCTGTAGAGGAGCACTTCTGGATCTTTAAGTCATAACATTGGCTCTTTGTCCTGTTTACAATGATTTACAGATGATATCACATCTCCTTATTTTTTTCAGTAGGTTTCATTGATGTTATGTTTACTTGCTTCCCAGCAGTAGCATGTGATTTAGTGACCCATCAGTGTTTTATTTGTATTGTTTTGTAATTACATTCTTGTTTTTACTGTTTTATTGGGGATAATGAATCATAAATTACAGACAGACATTGTACGAAGCGTTAGCCCCAACCCCCTGACCCATCACAATTTGAAATATGAAACTGTTTTCTTTTGTCGTGTGAAGCGTTGGAGGGCGAGTGGGTCCGTCCCTGTCTGGTTTGTTGGATAAACTCTCACGACATGGCCCCTGTTGTCAAGCTCACAGTTTTCCGCTTCGTTGCACCAGGCTCTTCCTTTTCCTCCCTCCCTCCCTCCATTCCCACTCTCCCCCAGCCCAGTATCACCAGGGAGTAGGAATGGGAAGGAGGGAGGAGAGGGGGGAATAGTCCCTGAGGGCACATCGGGAATAAAGACCAGAAATGACTACCTGATGACTAGCAGGCATGTTTGGGGAGGCATTGCGACGAAAGCGGTTAAAGGAAATTAGCGTCACGCTGGAGCAGGGCACCACCTGGCAATCTGCACAGTGAGAGGAGCCTGCTGTGGCCATTCTGGTTGTTGTCTCTGGAATGCCCCAATGATTGCCAGTGTGAATAGGGAGGCTGTGGAACACAGTAGCGTGTGTGAAGTTATCTGAAGGGTTTCAAATTCAAGAAACGTTTACAAAGTTCCGAAGTGTTTGAATGGAGGGATTCCACCAAGGGTATCCTCCAACCGGGATTGATGAAAACCCTGGAACTTTGGGAAAGTTGTTGCCATTTTACAACCCTAGTTATGTCAAATCAAATTTTATTGGTCACATACACGTGTTTAGCAGATGTTATTCCGAGTGTAGCGAAATGCTTGTGCTTCCAGTTCCGACAGTGCAGCAATATCTAAAAGGTAATATCTAACAATTTCACAACAAATACCTAATTCATTCAAATCTAAGTAAAGGAGTGGAATTAAGAATATACAAATATATGGACGAGCAATGTTAGAGCGGCATAAAATAAGATGCAGTAGAATAGTATATAATACAGTATATACATATGAGATGAGTAATGCAAGATATTTAAACATTATTAAAGTGACATTTATTAAAGTGTCCAATGATTTCAAGTCTGTATGTAGGAAGCAGCCTCTCTGTGTTAGTGATGGCTGTTTAGCAGTCTGATGGCCTTGAGATAGAAGCTGTTTTTCAGTCTCTCGGTCCCTGCTTTGATGCACCTGTACTGACCTCGCCTTCTGGATGATAGCGGGGTGAACAGGCAGTGGCTCGGGTGGTTGTCCTTGGTGATCTTTTTGGCCGTCCTGTGACATCGGGTGGTGTAGGTGTCCTGGAGGGGAGGTAGTTTGCCCCCGGTAATTTGTTGGGCAGACCTCACTACCCTCTGGAGAGCCCTGTGGTTGCGCTCGGTGCAGTTGCGGGGATACAGCCCGACAGGATGCTCTCAATTGTGCATCTGTGAAAGTTTGTCAGGGTTTTGGGTGACAAGCCAAATTTCTTCAGCCTCCTGAGGTTGAAGAGGTGCTGTTGCGCCTTCTTCACCACACTGTCTGTCTGAGTGGACCATGTCAGTGATATGTACGCCGAGGAACTTGAGGCTTTCCACCTTCTCCACTGCGGTCCCGTTGATGTGGCTAGGGGGGTGCTCCCTGGCTGCCTGTTCACACCGCTACCATTAAGAAAGCGAGGTCAGTACAGGTGCATCAAAGCTGGAACTGAGAAGAACTGAAGAACAGCTTCTATCTCAAGGCCATCAGACTGCAAAACAGCAATCACTAACTCAGAGAGGCTGCTGCCTACATACAGACTCAAATCATTAGCCACTTTAATAAATGGATCACCAGTCATTTTAAACAATGCCACATTAAATAATGCCACTTTAATGTTTACATATCTTACATTACTCATATCCAATGTATATATTGTATTTTATACCATCTATTGCACCTTGCCTATGCCGCTCGGCCATCGCTCATCCATATATTTATATGTACATCTTCCCATTCTCCCCTTTAGATTTGTGTGTATTAGGTAGTTATATTAGGTAGTTGTTGGGAATTTGTTAGATTACCTGTTAGATATTAGGTAGGTTAGCACTGTCGGAACGAGAAGCACAAGCATTTTTTCTACACTCGCATTAACCTCTGCTAACCATGTGTACAGTCAAATTTGATTTGATTTGAAACACACTTCCTATTGCTCCCCTGGTCCAATGGGTGTCAGAAACCAGAAAACCACTGAATTGGATGGCTTTGATGCACCGTGCTTATGATGAGACCATGTTGTCTCTTCCAGACAGACCATTTTGAAGAGCTTTTATAGAAATCCACAGAGACGGGCTCCTTTTACCTCAGAAAGCCGTGCTGATGTTCTTGACTCGTACGCTGCAATGACTCAACGGAACAATGGCTCCTTTATGTGCCCATGACACTTGTTATTGCTAAGCATCTTTACAGATCCTATCTCTAGATTGCCTTTATTGAAAACAACAAATACAGCATCCTCCAAGGATCCAAGGGAACAAGAGGAGAGTGAAGTGCATGGTAATGCAACAAAGCCTTTTGTCTATTGAAGTTTCTAAGAGTCTGATTGGATTTTGTACAGAAAATGCAGTCCATTTTGAATTTCAGCTTTTTCCTGCTATTGTCACGCTTGAATGCACAGGGGTTGAATCCTTGTAGGTCTGGTGACTGTTATTTCCCTGGTTCAGCAGCAGGTCTATGAGGAGGAAAATGGCATTATCATTTTGATTTTAGCAATTTCATCACAAAGTGTGTCCATCCTGCTATCTATTGGGTTTTGTGTTATGGCCTCTCTTAGTGTTGCCCATCGTCAACCTGATTGGATTAAACACATTGCAGAGACCTTGTTTATTTTAGCCTTCCGACTCAAATACTTAATCCAAGTCATTTTGATTGGTCGGAACTAAATGCCATCTCAACTGTAGAATCCCATTTTACACCCAGGTCTGAATGTTGACTTTGGTTTATAAAATAGCTATTAATTGAAGAGCGTAAAGACGAGCAGTTAGTTTGGCCAGGGGACTGTGAATTGGAGGGAAAAGGATGCTTCCCCCTAGACAGACAGACGACTGTGCAGAGTCTCCACCCCAGCCCTTCCAGTAATCACCAAGGCATGCCACCTCAAAAGGCAGCTTCCTGCCAGAGGTCCCCACCATGGCACGATTTATGGAGTGTTTGAAGGGTTCCAACTCCCACAGGCCTGGATAATGCTCAGATATCCCTAGGCCGTCACTGGGAGGTAGGCTGTGAGTGGAGCCGGGATGTTGGGGAAGGGGGATTTTGGAGGAGGGGGGCTGGGGTGTCAGTTACGGTTGCACAGTGTATGTACCTCAGAGCAACTGTTGGCTGACTTTAGGACTTTAGGGCCCTTGCCTGGTGACCCATAGGGGGTTAGGGCACAGAAGGGGAGAGGGGGGAGTAACAGCTGAAGGAGGCTATGACATAAGGGATTGAAAAAGAAAAAAGAGGCTGATTTAAGCACCAAAATCAAATCACAATTTATTGGTCACATACAGTCGTGGCCAAAAGTTTTGAGAATGACACAAATATTAATTTCCACAAAGTTTGCTGCTTCAGTGTCTTTAGATATTTTTGTCAGATGTTATTATGGAATACTGAAGAATAATTACAAACATTTCATTACTGTCAAAGGCTTTTATTGACAATTACATGAAGTTGATGCAAGAGTCAATATTTGCAGTGTTGAGCCTTCTTTTTCAAGACCTCTGCAATCCGCCCTGGTATGCTGTCAATTAACTTCTTGGCTACATCCTGACTGATGGCAGCCCATTCTTGCATAATCAATGTTTGGAGTTTGTCAGAATTTGTGGGTTTTTGTTTATCCACCCGCCTCTTGAGGATTGACCACACGTTCTCAATGGGATTAAGGTCTGGGGAGTTTCCTGGCCATGGACCCAAAATATCAATGTTTTGTTCCCCGAGCCACTTAGTTTGTGAGTGAGCCCACTCCCTTGGTTGAGAAGCAACCCCACACATGAATGGTCTCAGGATGCTTTACTGTTGGCATGACACAGGACTGATGGTAGCGCTCACCTTGTCTTCTCCGGGCAAGCTTTTTTTCCGGATGCCCCAAACAATCGGAAAGGTGATTCAACAGAGAAAATGACTTTACCCCAGTCCTCAGCAGTCCAATCCCTGTACCTTTTGCAGAATATCAGTCTATCCATGATGTTTTTCCTGGAGAGAAGTTGCTTCTTTGCTGCCCTTCTTGATACCAGGCCATCCTCCAAAAGTCTTCGCCTCATTGTGCGTGCAGATGCACTCACACCTGCCTGCTGCCATTCCTGAGCAAGCTCTGTACTGGTGGTGCCCCGATCCCGCAGCTGAATCAACCTTAGGAGACGGTCCTGGCGCTTGCTGGACTTTCTTGGCGCCCTGAAGCCTTCTTCACACCAATTGAACCGCTCTCCTTGAAGTTCTTGATGATCCGATAAATGGTTGATTTAGGTGCAATCTTACTGGCAGGAATATCCTTGCCTGTGAAGCCCTTTTTAATCAAAGCAATGATGACGGCACGTGTTTCCTTGCAGGTAACCATGCTTGACAGAGGAAGAACAATGATTCCAAGTACCACCCTCCTTTTGAAGCTTCCAGTCTGTTTTTCAAACTAAATCAGCATGACAGAGTGATCTCCAGCCTTGTCCTCGTCAACACTCACACCTGTGTTAACGAGAGAATCACTGACATGATGTCAGCTGGTCCTTTTGTGGCAGGGCTGAATGCAGTGGAATTTTTTGGGGTGATTCAGTTCATTTGCGTGGCAAAGAGGGACTTTGCAATTAATTGCAATTCATCTGATCACTCTTCATAACATTCTGGAGTATATGCAAATTTACATCATACAAACTGAGGCAGAAGAATTTGTGAAAATTAATATTTGTGTCATTCTCAACTTTTGGCCACGACTGTACACCTATTTAGCAGATGTTATTGGTCTCATACACCTTTTTAGCAGATGTTATTGGTCACATACACCTATTTAGCGGATGTTATTGGTCACATACACCTATTTAGCAGATGTTATTGGTCACATACACCTATTTAGCAGATGTTATTGGTCACATACACCTATTTAGCAGATGTTATTGGTCTCATACACCTATTTAGCAGATGTTATTGGTCACATACACCTATTTAGCAGATGTTATTGGTCTCATACACCTATTTAGCAGATGTTATTGGTCTCATACACCTTTTTAGCAGATGTTATTGGTCACATACACCTATTTAGCAGATGTTATTGGCCACATACACATATTTAGCAGATGTTATTGGTCACATACACCTATTTAGCAGATGTTATTGGTCTCATACACCTATTTAGCAGATGTTATTGGTCATACACCTATTTAGCAGATGTTATTGGTCTCATACACCTATTTAGCAGATGTTATTGGCCACATACACCTATTTAGCAGATGTTATTTGTCTCATACACCTTTTTAGCAGATGTCATTGGTCACATACACCTATTTAGCAGATGTCATTGGTCTCATACACCTTTTTAGCAGATGTCATTGGTCTCATACACCTTTTTAGCAGATGTCATTGGTCACATACACCTATTTAGCAGATGTTATTGGTCACATACACCTATTTAGCAGATGTTATTGGTCTCATACACCTATTTAGCAGATGTTATTGGTCACATACACCTATTTAGCAGATGTTATTGGTCTCATACACCTTTTTAGCAGATGTCATTGGTCACATACACCTATTTAGCGGATGTTATTGGTCACATACACCTATTTAGCAGATGTTATTGGTCTCATACACCTTTTTAGCAGATGTTATTGGTCACATACACCTATTTAGCAGATGTTATTGGTCTCATACACCTTTTTAGCAGATGTTATTGGCCACATACACATTATTTAGCAGATGTTATTGGTCTCATACACCTTTTTAGCAGATGTTATTGGTCTCATACACCTTTTTAGCAGATGTTATTGGCCACATACACATTATTTAGCAGATGTTATTGGTCTCATACACCTTTTTAGCAGATGTTATTGGCCACATACACATTATTTAGCAGATGTTATTGGTCTCATACACCTTTTTAGCAGATGTTATTGGTCACATACACCTTTTTAGCAGATGTTATTGGTCACATACACCTTTTTAGCAGATGTTATTGGTCACATACACCTATTTAGCAGATGTTATTGGTCACATACACCTATTTAGCAGATGTTATTGGTCACATACACCTATTTAGCAGATGTTATTGGTCACATACACCTATTTAGCAGATGTTATTGGTCATACACCTTTTTAGCAGATGTTATTGGTCACATACACCTATTTAGCAGATGTTATTGGTCACATACACCTATTTAGCAGATGTTATTGGTCATACACCTTTTTAGCAGATGTTATTGGTCACATACACATTATTTAGCAGATGTTATTGGTCACATACACCTATTTAGCAGATGTCATTGCGGGTGTAGCAAAATGCTTATGTTCCTCGCTCCAACAGTGCAGTTAATATCTAACAATACACACATATCTAAAGTAAATGAATACAGTTAAGAAATATATATAAATATTAGGACGAATAAAATGCAGTAGAATAGAATAGAGTGTATATACACACCATTGAAGTGAATGAAACAGTATGTACACATTAAAGGAACCAGTGATTATATGTACATAGGGCATCAGTCTCTAAGGTGCAGGGTTGAGTAACCGGGTGGTAGCCGGCTAGTGATGGCTGTTTGGCAGTCTGATGGCCTTGAGATAGAAGCTGTTTTTCAGTCTCTGGGTCCCAGCTTTGATGCACCTGTACTGACCTCTCCTTCTGGATGGTAGCGGGGTGAACAGGCCGTGGCTCGGCTGGTTGATGTCCTTGATCTTTTTGGCCTTCCTGCGACATCGGGTGCGCTAGATCTCATCCAATGGGCGAGTGTTTCAAGGGGCCTCTGCACAGATAAATGATTGCATCTTAAGATGGTTATTCAGTCTCTGGTTATAAACAAAAAGAAAGAATGTTCTCTTAGTGTTTGTCTCGATGTAGAAAACCGATAGGTCTACTCTGAGTCGAGACTGTGCTCGTTCTTCAAGTTACTCAACCTATGGCCCTTTCCACTCTATCCCAAATACGCTGTCACAATGCAACATTAGCCCATGTTAAGTTCTGTGTAAATGTTTATAGTTACTGTAGCAGTGGTGTGTTTTTCTGTGGCTTGCAGAAGGACCCTGGAATGTTCCGGTTGCATTCCCTTGGTGATCAGATAACACAAACTGTATGTGACCTCCACCCAGTTGTGTAACCCTGACTCCCGGCCCGACACCAACTCAGAATATGAAGTAGCTATTCCCCGTTAAACCATCATCTTTCAACGCCTGACGATTTCTCTTAATACTTGATTTGCATGATATACCTTGATTACCGTTAATACATTATTATACATCTCATTAATAACAGGTGTGAAGAAGATGATGATGCAAAGCCTTGTGTATTAATCTATTTGGCGCTTCCTAATGGCTTAATGAGGATTAATCTGTGTATTATAACATTATGAAAACGATGCTGAGCACATTTAAACCAATCTGTTTACAATATACCAGACAGCTACGTCTCTCATAAAAAGGATTACTCACTAGAATATGGGTTGTCGTGTTATTTTCCGTCGGGATAAAAACCGAGACTATTGTCTCGGCCTGACTGACATTAAACTTCACAAATCTAACAATTTACAAGACGGCTCTCGAAGCCATAATGATATTTCTATCGAAAGCTGCTTTTCCCTTCATAAATCCGTCTATATAATCCCCCCTGGATAGGAAAGATGTTGCCCCGAGCTTTAGCTCTCTGATTGAGCACAGAGAGGCAATGAGACAGCAGGGAGAATCTATTAACATGCAGAAGTGTGTAGAAGTAGACCACCACTCACCGTCGTCCAACAAAGGGCACTCTGTTAGCACATCACTCAGGCTCATCAGACCAAACTCAGTCTGCAGGGGATAGCCATCTCCCAGCTAACAAGGAATTTCCATTTTAAATTGTCTAAGAACACTGCTCCTAGTAACCACTATAACCAGCTAAATTAGTCTGAGGTGTAAATTGGCGATCAGATGCGCTGTTCTCTCTGCGTTGTGTTATTGTTTCACCTTGATCCCTGCTGGCGTATGAATTTACCCCACACACTGTTTTTCTTCCTAGTTGGCAATTAGTTAATGCCATCGACGACTCACGCTCAGGTTTGACAGACTCTTCAAGCTGTGGAGCGGGCTGCCTCGGCGACCGTTATTGCCAATTCAACACGCAGCTAGGATTATGACGGATATTAGGGATTTACACTTTACTGCTTTATTTCCTGTTGCTAAACCCCAGAAACTGTATGTACATTATGTATGTACAGTACATATGTATGCAATGTTCCCTCTAAGCCATATATGTCAGAGTCAAGGCCCGCGGGCCACATCCGGCCCGCGAGAAGGTTTTTTACGGCCCCTGGGATGATCTTGATTTATTATTAGAACCGGCCCGCAGACCGCAGCAAGCCGGCAGCCCGCAGATCTTTTACAAGCACCAATACTACATTTCCCACAATGCAACGGTGACGCACCGAGCAGTAGGCTGCTGTGTAAATGAGATGGAGCTGCCTTGGGAAAAACTCGTGGGTTTGACAACCGACGGAGCACCTGCGATGTGTGGACACAGGAGCGGACTGGTGGCGAAGATACGGGAAAAGATGCAAGAGGAAAACGCGACAGGTGAGCTGACAGCTTATCATTGTATCATACACCAGGAAGCGTTGTGCGGTAAAGCCTTGAAAATGGAGCATGTAATGAGCATCATCACGCGCACAGTTAACTTTATCAGAGCCAAAGGTTTGAATCACCGCCAGTTCAAGGCATTTCTGACGGAGTTAGAAACGGAGCATGGTGATTTGCCTTATCACACAGAGGTGCGATGGCTAAGCCAGGGAAAGGTGCCTTGAATACCGGTTTCTTTCATTTAATGTTCATGTTATGGGGATTTTTATATAAAGGAAATTTGTCTTTTGTGTCTGTTGAAAATTAAAGATTACTGACAGAGCCATAAGAAAATATTGCTTTATTTATCTGATCATATTGGAATATATTTGTTAGGTTTTCAGTAGGTTCAATTAGGTTCACTAGACTATATGCGTCATTTAAAAAATTTTCAATGAACATTCGAACAGTCCGGCCCTCGGCTTGTAGCTAAATTTTTTATTTGGCCCTCCGTCCATTTGACTTTGACACCCCTGCTCTAAGCTGTGCAAACTTCATTCAACTTTCTAGAGTTTCCGTGTTAACACTATGAACGTTTTCCTTTTATTGTAGGAATTGTGATCGAATCAGTGCAATATTAGCCACTTTCAATGCAACATCCCGAAACACAAGGAACTATGCAAGACTTTGTATGTAAAACAAACTATGTAAGAGATTTTGTTGTAGGTAGAACGCATCGGAGTAGTATTCTATTGCATTGACAGGCATGACTCAAGGCCCGTATTCTACAGACTACTCTACATAGACTGTTGCGCCATAACCAATCAGAGCTGTAGTAGGCCTGTATGCAAATAGACCATTGCCATATATGGATCTGTGCCATGCGCTTTGAACTGGACTGTGCTTACAGCATGACCGTTCATGAGTAGATCAAAGCGAGAGCTGCATGTAGCGACGCGTGTACATTTGTTCAAATCCTTTGCTAGTTAGTGAGTTATTAGCCCTGTTATAGATGCATTTTTTTGTCAGAGATAAGGGAGTGATTGCTTCCTACAAGAGCACAAAACATGTGCATCTTTGAAAAGTGAGTTAGGTAAAGATATCTTTTTTTGTCTTAAAGGGGAAGTGTTTTATTTTGAGACAGACTTGAATAAGCTAAGTAGCCATTAGGCAGAGGGTAGCATAATTTGTCTGATTCTCTGTAATAATGGTATGAGAATAATGATGAATTATCATATTAGTTTCAAAAGTCTCATGGAATGTAGGACTACATTGAACACCACACATTGGCTGCTACTGTAGACAGACTAGCTATTTCCATGTTAAAATGTTATGTGATGCATTTTCTCCATTGTTTTCTATGGTAAGCCAATCTGGTAGGCCTCCATTATGATCAAATAGCCACAGTAGCCTACATGGCCACAGGAAAACTGTAACTTAAAGCTGGCACAGCCTCAGTGTTCACAGTAAAACTGTAACTTAAAGCGGGCACAGCCTCAGTGTTCACAGTAAACCTGTAACTTAAAGCTGGCACAGCCTCAGTGTTCACAGTAAAACACTAACTTAAAGCAGGCACAGCCTCGGTGTTCACAGTAAAACACTAACTTAAAGCGGGCACAGCCTCAGTGTTCACAGTAAAACACTAACTTAAAGCGGGTACAGCCTCAGTGTTCACAGTAAAACTGTAACTTAAAGCGGGCACAGCCTCAGTGTTCACAGTAAAACACTAACTTAAAGCGGGCACAGCCTCAGTGTTCACAGTAAAACACTAACTTAAAGCGGGCACAGCCTCAGTGTTCACAGTAAAACACTAACTTAAAGCGGACACAGCCTCAGTGTTCACAGTAAATGCAAGTTGGAAGTTGCACAGAATCTTCACAACGTTCAAGTTTGCACTCAGAGGATCATAGATTTGCTCAGTGATGAAAACATTTGAGGGAACATTGTATGCATGTATCTTTTTTGTTTTATTGGTGAATTGCGTTTCATGTGGATAGGGAGGGAGAGGAGAGGCCTAACCACACCCAGGCGATCTGCCATTGCTTTAATAGAGTCCATGTTTGGAAGGCAGCTACAGGGCCAGGACTGTGCGTGCAGATCTCTATATACAGAGATAGACCCAGCCAGGCCTCATGGAGCCTGACCAAGAGGAGAACACCAGACATTCCACCTCAGTCTCTCTCTTTGACCACAGCTGTCCACGCATCCAACTGAAAACAGTATGGAAAAATCAAAGTGAATGAGGCCACAATAAAGAGGCCTTTTGAAGGTTGCCTTGTGAAAACATTGGTAGAAGGTGGAGGCCCAGTGGATGACTAAGGTCAGGTTAAGTTCCTGTTTATTCTGTGTGTGGTATGGCCTAAAGGCCTCTGGCCATTCACATCAGGCCTCTCCATGCTATTTTTCTCACTACACGTAGGGATTCTAGGATTCATCTGGCAACTGGCCAGTCCATACAGTTTTATCACCTTGACAATTTTACTGTGGAAGGTTTCACTGAAGTGGTCTTTCAGAGGGCTCCTCCTCAGAAAATTCACGCTGTAGTCATATTGTACTTTTTGTTGAGCGTTCGATGTACAAATGTGCCGTGTCAAACGGAGTTACGCTGCAAGTAGATGCATGGACTTAATTTAGGTGAATGTCTTAAGGGAAATATTTAAGGATGCAATATACTTTTGAGAGTAATTTTATACAGGTTTTTACCATTTGCAGAATGTTATTACAGTACTTTGAGCCAATTTTTTTCTACTACTATCTGGCTTAACAGCAGGCCTCCTTACTTATTCAACCTGGAAGTATTCTCAGTCTCTTACATAAGTGTGCTCTATCTTTTCTCTCTCCAAACCAAATAACAAAGGCCTTTAATGTTGTTGTTTACTTCACTGATTTGTGAGATCAAACACAATGTTCCTCCCTTCTGGAGAGGCATATTCCTGGGAGTAACTGTTGGCACGTTAACCTCCCAGGTTTGGACAAATTAGGCCCTGGGAACGAGGCAGACAGATGTTTTAATGCGGCTTCAGCAAGAGGACCTTTACTTCCCTGTCTTTCCATCGCTCTATCTTTCTCTGTGGTTTGCTACGTTGTTGGGGAAAAAAGGCTCGTTTGGCCGGCCGGAGCAGTGAGGATGTGAGCTGTGGGAGGGCCTGTTTAAACGAGATGCTAAGCAGGGGGACGTCAGTGAGGTGCTGTCCCCCCCCCCACCCCTCCATCACATGGAGAGGCTATCTTTTCAATGAACCCCAGCGCAACCCGTTCGGAACGGGCTGGGTTTAAATCACCTTTTCAAGCCTCTGCGATATTGAACTGTGGCGGTTTTTAGTGAATTAGTTCAGACCCTAAAATATATCCATCACGCCTCGCTGTCAGTCCCAGGGCGGCAGGGGGTGCACGGGTGTAGCAGGGCGGCGTTGGTGGTACGTGTTTCATTAGTTTGTGGCGGAGAAACGACGAGAGCATCTGGAACACAACTGTGGATGCATCTGCCAAGCTCTTGTTCAGCCTGCAGTTTGTAGTGCTGGATCTGCTGCTGATCTGTTTTCTTCCTTTGTTGTTGGGGGGTTTTATTTGAAGCTCTCGGCTGGGTCTGTAAACACACAGCCTACTGTACCTTCAGTAAAATCGGGGACAAAAGGCAAGGCGACTCCTTGACTGATTCATCCATGGAAGTATCCTCTGCTTCTTAGTAGCAGCTGCATCCAATCACTAGCCAATATGTATCCAATTCAAAACTCTACTCTGACAGTTTCACATAAGTGGGTTTAGTTTGAATGAATTTTTGTAGCCTGAATATGCGCTCTGTTGAATTGACCTCTTGTAATGTCAATTATTCAAGGTCTTTTATTGAAAAATACAGTTTTTATTTGAAGGGTTACGGAAAGGCCAGAATGAAACGGTATCTTAAGTGTTCTTTAAAAGAAAAATTACTTCAAAGCTTTAAATAAATTGAGTTTCCAAACCGCTACAGTAACACAGTAAACCCCCCAGAGTTTTTCATGTAACAGTACTACTACTGGAGAGAAGTGGTGAAAACATTCAAACCCACGGAAAACAAGAGAAATACCGCACACTAGATCAATGCATAATTAGAAAACATGTTCGGGCCCAAATGGAGACGGTGGCATTCATACGTGCATCTCATTTCCTCTTTGGATCAAATCCTCTTCTTGAAAATATGAATCTGAGTGTTTTTAAATGATTCCTCTGTAAACCGCATCTGTCAGGAATGCGTAAATGGAGTTTGCTGTGCATTCCTCCTGTTACGACTGAGTAAAGCCATCCATGTGGGAGTTGCCCTCCCCTTCCACTCAGTACAAATAGTGAGGGATCAGCAAGTAGGGAACTCAAGTTCAGCACAGCACACTTTTACACTGGGGAATCTGTCCATTTAAAGAGGTCATTGAACTGGCACCAAGTGCGTTGGTTTGGCAGAATGTGTGGGTGGGGGTGGGGGGGTAAGAGGAAAAGAGCGAGGGAACTGAGCAAGAGTAAGTCCCCTCAGTCTTTTTTCTCCAGGCTCTGCTTACAGATGAAGTCCGGGATGAATGAGCCGTGGCTAGGGACCGGATGTATTGTTATTTTCGTTAATTAGGCTCCTTGTCCATGGGAGTCACAGACCAAACCCCCATTCAAGAAATACTTACACGTCACACATCTGCGAGTTTGATGGAATTGATTCTTTCGTCATGTCTCCTACTCTCTCTTTGTCTCTTCGTGTGGGAGTAACGGAGCATCAAAGCAGCTCTATGGAGCCTGCCCCTCTGTTGAATATCTCTGTCTGCAGCGCTTCACAGGGTCTCAGCAAGATGCACCAAGTAAGGCGTGTGTGAGCCATATCTAACTAGGCTGCATCCAAGTGGTCCATGTCGGACCTACGAGCCGCTATGGGAGACCAAGCACACCATTTCTCCAATATAGCTAGCAGCGGTTGGACCTCCCCGAAGTACAGGTTGTGGAGGTTTTGTGTTATACTGGGACTTTGAGAAGTATGATTTTTTTCTGCACCCTACTCTGCTCATCCTTCAGATGTTTATCACCTACACAGCCAAACTCATTGTCAAAATACTTACATTGATTACTCCCGCACTTATTTACCCAATCTCTCTCACACAGAGCACAGAAGATCACATTTGGCTCCTGGCATGGCTGTTATGGCTCAAACAGCGATTTCAGGTTTTCATTCACTCTCTGAAGTTCTACAGGCCAGGCTGTAAATGTAGGCAAGTAGCCACCCTCCCTACTCTACTTTACAATCACACTCAGGGGCTGCTAGTAAACTCACATGCCACATTTAAACCCGAGGCTCTAATTACCCACAATGTAAGGGGAAGCGACTGATTGGCATCCCTTTGTTTTTGTCAGGTCACATACTTTTGGTCATGTAGTGTATGTGGACACCTGCTCATCGAACATCTCATTCCAAAATCAGTTGGTCCCCCCCTTTGCTGCTGTAACAGCCTCCACTCTTCTGGGAAGGCTTTCCACTAGATGTAGGAACATTGCTGTGGGGACTTGTTTTCATTAAGCCACAAGAGCATTAGTGAGGTAGGCCTGGCTAGCAGTCGGCGTTTCATTTCATCCCAAAGGTTTTCAATAGGGTTGAGGTCAGGGCTCTGTGCAGGCCAGTCAAGTTCTTCCACACAGATCTCGACAAACCATATCTTTATGGCCCTCGCTTTGTGCACAGGGGCATTGTCATGCTGAAACAGGAAAGGACCTTCCCCAAATTGTTGCCACAAAGTTCGAATCAGAGAATTGTCTAGAATGTAATTGTATGCTGTAGCGTTAAGATTTCCCTACACTGGAACTAAGGGGCCTTGGCCGAATCAACAGCCCCAGACCATTATTCCTCCTCCACCAAACTTTACAGTTGGCACTATGCATTGGTGCAGGTAGTGTTCTCCTGGCATCCGCCAAACCTAGATTAGTCCGTCGGACTGCCAGGTGGTGAAGCGTGATTTATCACTCCAGAGAACGCGTTTCCTCTGATCCAGAGTCCTATGGCGGCGAGCTTTACACCACTCCAGTCGATGCTTGGCATTGTGCATGGTGATATTAGGCTCGTGTGCGGCTGCTCGACCATGGAAACCCATTTCATGAAGCTCCCGATGAACTGTGCTGAAGTGGCTTCAAGAGGCAGAACTCGGTAGTGAGTGTTGCAACTGAGGACAGACAATTTTTATGTGGTCCTGTTCTGTGAGCTTGTGGCTTTGTGGCTGAGCCGTTGTTGCTCTTAGATGTTTCCACTTCACAATAACAGCACTTCCAGTTGACTGGTGCAGCTCTAGCATGGGCAGAAATGTGATGAATTGACTGTTTGAACTGAGTGTCATAGGACGGTGCCACATTGAAAGTCACTGAGTTCTTCAGTACGGGCCGTTCTACTGCCAATGTTTGTTTATGGAGATTGCATGGCTGTGTGCTCAGTTTTATACCGTTTTTGGAACTAGCCAAATAACCGAATCCACTAATTTAAAGGGGTGTCCATATACTTTTGTGTGCGTATAGTGTATCAGTTACTGGATGTTTCCCATTATGGTGACTCTAAAAACAAATAAATGGTTTGCAGCAAAATGTAAAAGTAGGATCATGCTCATTGTCTACTAGCATGCAGTAACGTTTAGTGCAACGGGACCTTTGATGTATTGTTTCTTGTCCATGCAAAGCCTGAGCACAGCCGTTCGCCTTCACATGATGTTCTGCAGCTCCACGCTTCCCCAATTTACAATATGCTTAGAATATGTTTCACTGCATAGCACAATCACTCACTGTCCCTACTCTTGGCTAGCAGCACACAGCTGTGTCACTTTGCATTCATGAACTAACATGTGACAATGTTTGCTACTCTGTCAGTGTCTACATGCACGTGCTTGCAACATCACCTCCCTCGTCTCACTGTCCGCAATCATCATCATCATCGTTGTCAGTTAGTCTTCATGTTGAGACTCGTCCTAATTGAGCGACGTCGTGGCCGCAAAGACAGACAGATCTGGTATAATAATGGAGTGGGAGTGACAGAGCCCGGAAGACTGAGACGGTGAAGGAGGGAGACGAATGTCACCGTCGCCCGGGCATCTCATCCATCATTTGGCGGTTGGGAGAGGAGGAAGACTACCTGCCATTCCTCATGTCTCCTTAACGTTCCCCCTTACCTGTCGCTCCGCTATTCACGTGTCCCTTCTGCTATCTCAAAGACACGGCCCGGCCCCTGTGTTTAACAGTCTCACTGAGGCGCAGAGGAAGTTTGCTTGTGTTGCTCTGTAAAAACATGGATGCTGTGTTTTGCTCTTTAATCTGTTTAACAGCTTCTATATTTGAAGCCAATGGTCCAGTCCAGAAGTTAAACACTTAGTCTCTTCTATTATTATGTTTGTTCATGATATTTCAGACCAAGGCCTGACGGTGCTGTTTTGGTCCTCCTTGGGTGGTCCTTCTAGGTTCCCACGTTTTGAGTTTTTTGCCCTGGTGCCTCATTCCCATACAGCTCGCTTTTGACGGCCACTTTCATCCGCGGGCACCCAAGTCGTGGCAGGAGACTGCTGAAACAAGAAGTGGGTGGGTGGATGATGAGTGGATGGATGGATGGGTGGATGATGAGTGGATGGGTGGATGATGAGTGGATGGATGGGTGGATGATGAGTGGACGGATGGGTGGATGATCAGTGGATGGGTGGATGAAGTGGATGGACGGACGGACGGACGGACAGTGACTGGAGATGGCCAAAAAGGGCATTGGAAGAGGGTAAAGCCCGTTGACGGCGTGCTGCTAGAACTCATCTACCTGTGTGGAAACCGGATTCTTCTCCCCTCTGACTCTGTCCCATCTCCTGGGTCGTGTACGCCACTGGTATGTTTCCATTAGTAGGATGTCCACTCGGCTGATCAAGTGCGTCTCCCAGCTGGGAAGTAGAAGGAGTGGGTGAGAGGAGGAGGAGGAAGAGGGGGGGGGGAGGGAGACGTATCGAGCAAGTGGCTTCCCTGGTGCATAAAGTGAATGGTTGGCCGGGGTTTGCCAGAGTCTGTGAGAAGCTCGATATGAGCATAATATGATTAATTACTTCTGTTGTTCGGGTCAATGAGCCTGTGTTTAAACAGCAGATCACCTCTCAGCCTAATGCGTTTTAGATTCTCACCCTTATTGATAGAGAAATAATGAAGTTGTTATTAGCCACTCCCGTCAATGTTTCAGCGATATATATGGTCAGAGTCTCCCGGGGCTTACACAAAACATCTGGCAGATGATGCAGAGAATTTATGTTGGAATACATTTAGAGGTTTCACACCTGCAGGGAAGTGGAACAGCAATGGTTCCCAGTATTCACATTTCAAGAGTGAACACAATAAATGTTGGAGGAAAAACAGCTTTGTTTCAAAGTCCAGTGAAACGGATTCCATATGCAAAAGCTGTCAGCTGTCATTACTTTAGCGCAGCCGCAGACTGAACCATGTCAGATGTGTCATGTTAAAGTTAATAACACCCTTTCAAAATAGCCAGTCAGTTGATGTCATTGAAAGTGACTGTAGAGTGCCATAACGTCATCAATTCACAACCATTACAATGAACTCTAATGAACACATATTTCAAAGTGGCTGATGCAACCGACAGAAATGTTCTCCCTCAAACTGTAATGAAGAGAATGGTCTTCTCATCTAATGTATTAAAGAGTAATTTAGGCTGAGAAAGAAAATGGTACGGTCCTGTGTGGCATGTGTAACTGTATGGCTGGTGGAATGACGTTGACTCGGAGCCTGGCAATTCCTTTATCCCCCTGGGATCCCGCTCCTTTGTTGTTCTCCCAAATTATTTTGGGATTATCCTAATCTTCCAGACCTGGAGGCTGTCTGTTTTACTTGAGTTGAAGCCCAACACTGTGAGGGCCTATCGGTCTGGCTGTTCCCAGCTCTCTGCTGATGTAGGTAATATAGATGGCAGCAAGTGACTTGCCTCCTTGCCCGCCCTCCTTTCCTTCCCCTCCCTCGCCCTCCTTTCCTTACCCTCAATCGCCTTCCATTCCTTAACTTTCCACCTTTCCTTCACTTCCACTCCCTCCCTCGCCTCACTTAGCCTCCCACGCTCTGCTTTTCCTTCCCTCAATCTAGTCCCCCTCCCTTGCTTTTTTCCCCTGCCTTGCCCTCCTTCCCCTCGCCCTCCTTCTCTTCCCCTCGCCCCCTTTCCTTCCCCCCTCGCCCCCTTTCCTTCCCCTCCCTCCTTCCCTCGCCCTCCTTTCCTTTCTTTCCTCTCCCTTCTTTCCTCTCCTCTCCCTCACCCTCCTTTTCTTTCCTTCCTCACCCTCCTTCCCCTCCCTCATCGCCGTTCCTTTCCTCTCCCTCGCCCTTTCCCTCCCTCGCCCCCCTTTCCCTTCCTCGCACTCCTTTTTCCTTCCTTCCTTTTCCCTCCCTCCCTTGCCCTCCTCTTTCCTTCCCTCGCCCTTTACCTTGTCCTCCTTTTCTTCCCTCACCCTCCTTCCCTTCCCTCCAAAGACCTGTTGTTGATCTGTGATTTCCTCTCTTTCAACAGAGCCTCTGCAATACATTGGGACCTTGGCTCACAGCCTGGCTGTACCGCAGGGCCCAGTGCAGTTCAGTGCCTCGGGCCCGTATACCATTTGTAACGCTCTGATTCCACGCCAGAGCACATAATTGCAAGGTGTTAAGGGAAAACGTGTGGTGCAAAGGCTGCTATCTGGAGCCGGAGCAAGCTGGGGCAATACACGGCCTGATAAGCATCTCCCCAATGGAGGCCATTAACCAGGGAAATCTCCCTGCCTCCTACTTTTTAGTTTTTCCTCTAGAATGAGAGCACGAGGGAGAAAGCAAGAGAATAGCTTTCTGCCACTGATGATGACATGAAGATTGACAGCCTTTTAAAAGCCTTTCTAAAGGCCTCCCAAACCAAACAGGCATTCTCCTCAGACAGCCTATTCTGACAGCTAAGAAGGCTCCTCGACACCTGGCTGGGTCCCTCCTGATAAACAAAAAGGAAAATGAGGCCTGGGCTGGTATGGGCCCATCCATCCCAAACGGGCTTAGTAGCAGGGTTCTCAATGCCCAGGCTCACATCGGTGGTGCAGCCGGGGAGAGGGAGATAGCAGGCATCAGGTTTTAAATTGCCTGAGATTGCTTTTGTGCCTGGTGTTCTCTTGGGGCTGAGGGGTAGACAAGACGCTCATAAAGACAGGAACAGGCCACTAGGGCCCACCAAGCCCAAATGCACACTCTGGGGTTTCCCTAACCAGAGAGGACTTTGATGTTAGAGGCCATGTAATTTCCCAGCTGGGATTGGGAGGTGGTATTATTTCTACAATTTTATGTCAAATGACCTGTTATATATGAACCTGTTAGGGGTAGAACAGGAGCTGCTGTTTGCTTCTGCATTGCTTGCTTTTGGTGGTTTTAGGCTGGGTTTCTGTATAGCACTTTGTGACATTTGCTGATGTAAAAAGGGCTTTATAAATACATTTGATTTTCTAGGATAGGGGATGGTTGCAAACCACATCTGCTCAGGTCTTGCACTGTTGAATTGAACAGATGGGCTTTCAGTTTATGGGTATAACTCCTCATCAAGGACGGCCATTTTGTTGTTTTTCTGTGTGATGGACATCACAATTTGAGTTTGCTTTAGCTTGTTTAGGCAGCTTTTCTATTTTTTTATATATGGAACTACTTTGAAATGCAGGATCAGCAACAAAAGTTGCAGTTTTAGTCAGACACAAATGCACGTCAAATTTCCAGAAGTATGAAAAAGAGCAAAGTGCAGCACATATCCCATGTTCAAGAATAACTACGGGAGTGGTACCCGGTCCAAATATATAAAAGCGCTTTCAAGCCAAAGCTTTAATGTGTTACGGAGGAATGGGTACCATCGTGAGGAGGATTATTGATTGTGGCCGGTAGCTCATTGCCGTGAAAAGACGGATGGAGTTTTCAAAATGCACAACGTCTGACTATAAAGACCAATGGAGCCCCTCACACAGGAATCATCTGAAATATTTACCACATAAATCTGGTAGCAGCTTTAATATAGCTTTAGTCTGTTTGCTTGTTTTATTTTTTCTTGAAAGGCCGAAAAGATGACAGGGAAGAAGCGTTATCGATCAAGGAGGATGGAAGAATGAGGGAAACAGTTGTCCTCTGAGGCCTGTCAGACTCTTTCATGTACACCCCAACGTCTCACTAAAGCATTGCTCGCTCCTTTACCCAGGCATCATTTAAACTGGCTGTCTACATAGTTTAGATTTATGGCTCTGGAGAGTCACTGAAGGAGAGAGCAGAGGGGATGTGTGAGTGTATGTTGGTCTGTGCATTCCTCTGCCTTCTGTTTTGGTTGTGTGTGTGCTTAATTGCATGGAATGCAATTTGGGGATGGCTACACTAAACAAAGTAGGAGGTGATTGGGCTAATTTGAGTTAAGTTGTGTAGGAGATCCACTATGTTCATTGAAGTCAGCAGTGCCTCAGTAGTGCTGCTATTGGCAATACAATGTCAAGACCTACAGTCTGAGACCAATGAATGTATGCCCCAAGACCTCATGGCGATGTCAAAGCAAATAGCAGGGACCCAAGAACAATCCGCCCGGGAGGTCTGTTCTTTGTCAAGCCCAGTCAAAGCAGGGTCTTGGACACATACTGTATTATAGGATCCCTCGTACAGTTGAAGTCGGGAAGTTTACATACACTCAGGTTGGAGACATTAAAACTAGTTTTTCAACCACTCCACAAATTTCTTGTTAACCTGTCTAGCCCCAGCGTTGCGCTAGCGGAAGTCCTCCCACATTCCACTGAAAAGGCAGAGCGCGAAATTCAAAAAATATTTTTGAGAAATATTTAACTTTCACACATTAACAAGTCCAATACAGCAAATGAAAGATACACATATTGTGAATCCAGTCAACATGTCCGATTCTTAAAATGTTTTACAGCGAAAACACCACATATATTTATGTTAGCTCACCACCAAATACAAAAAAGGACAGACATTTTTCACAGCACAGGTAGCATGCACAAAGCCAACCTTACTAACCAAGAACCAACCAAACTAACCAAGAAACAACTTCATCAGATGACAGTCTTATAACATGTTATTCAATAAATCTATGTTTTGTTCGAAAAATGTGCATATTTGAGCTATAAATCAGTTTTACATTGCAGCTACCATCACAGCTACCGTCAGAAATAGCACCGAAGCAGCCAGAGTAATTACAGACACCAACGTCAAATACCTAAATACTCATCATAAACCATTTCTGAAAAATACATGGTGTACAGCAAATGAAAGACAGGCATCTTGTGATTCCAGCAAATATTTCCGATTTCTTAAGTGTTTTACAGCGAAAACACAATATAGCATTATATTAGCTTACCACAATAGCCAGAAACACAAGCCATTTACCAGCAGCAAAAGTTAGCGATCGTAACAAACCAGCAAAAGATATATAATTTTTGACTAACCTTGATAAGCTCCATCAGATGACAGTCCTATAACATCAGGTTATACATACACTTATGTTTTGTTCGAAAATGTGCATATTTAGAGCTGAAATTAGTGGTTATACATTGTGCTAACGTAGCATCTTTTTCCCACAACGTCCGGATATTTTTCTGACACTCACATATTCTGACCAAATAACTATTCATAAACATTACTAAAAAATACATGTTGTATAGGAAATGATAGATACACTAGTTCTTAATGCAATCGCCGTGTTAGAATTTTAAAAATAACTTCATTACGACATGCAGTTTACGTTATGGCGAGAGCGTGCCCAAAATCTGGGCGCAAACTACTAGTTCACATGTTCGACAGATATATGAAATAGCATCATAAAATGGGTCCTACTTTTGATGATCTTCCATCAAAATGTTGTACAAGGGGTCCTTTGTCCAGAACAATCGTTGTTTGGATTTAGAATGTCCTCTTCTCCAGTCAATTAGCACGGAAAGCTAGCAAAGTGGCGCGAAGCTCTCCTTCCTGAACATACGCAGACAAAGCAACACGCCTAACGTCCCGAAAAAAGTTCAATAATCTAATAAAACTATATTGAAAAAACATACTTTACGATGATATTGTCACATGTATCAAATAAAATCAAAGCCGGAAATATTAGTCGTCTATAACGACAGCTTTACAGAAGGCAATACCAGGTCACTTCTCGCGCGTTCCAGAAAACAGGAAATTGGGGTCACGTCATGCCAAGAGCTTTTATTCGACCTCAGATGATGTTATACACTCCATTTCTTCTCTCACTGCCTGTTGCCATCTAGTGGAAGGCGTATGAAGTAAAACGAGTCCTATATCGACATAACCTGAAAGGCCGCTCAGCAAGGAAGAAGCCACTGCTCCAAAACTGCCATAAAAAAGCCAGACTACGGTTTGCAACTGCACATGGGGACAAATCGTGATTTTTGGAGAAATGTCCTCTGGTCTGAATAAACTAAAATAGAACTGTTTGACCATAATGACCATCGTTATGTTTGGAGGAAAAGGCGGGATACTTTTAGCCGAAGAACACCATCCCAACCGTGAAGCACGAGGGTGGCAGCATCATGTTGTGGGGGTGCTTTGCTGCAGGAGGGACTGTTGCTCTTCACAAAATAAATGGATTTTGGATTTTTATTGTGGGAAGCTTGTGGAAGGCTACCTAAAACATTTGATCCAAGTTAAACAATTTAAAGGCAATGCTACCAAATATTAATTGAGTGTATGTAAACTTCTGACCCACTGGGAATGTGATGAAAGAAATAAAAGCTGAAATAAATCACTCTACTATTATTCTGACATTTCACATTCTGAAAATAAAGTGGTGATCCTAACTGACCTAAGACAGTATTTTTTAAACTAGGATCAAATGTCAGGAATTGTGAAAAATTGAGTTTAAATGTATTTGGCTAAGGTGTATGGAAACTTCCGACTTCAACTGTATCTGAGAGCAGGCTTTAGTTGCTGTCGGAAGAGAGACCAGAGATCTTGGCTCTTTTGAAATGCATTACAGGGCCAGTATGAGAAGCAGACAGTGTTGAAGAGAAAAGGTTTAAAAAACACAATAGCGCAAAATGACCCTTCGAAAGGAGGGAGAATAAAGGAATCTGTGATCAATCAGAGGACTTTTCTGCCACAGGCTATCAAATCAATCAGCCTACCTGTGGCAGGATAGATAATCCTCTATCAAACCAAAGTAGTGGCGAGAACGTTGCCATTCGGTTTGTGTACTCTGTCCGCCTCATATCAGTGGATCCGTATTAAACCGGTGAACCGCCCAGCTGAACCGCCCGGCCGCCAAAGAAAGAGTTGTGTGTTTACTCTCTCCTTGTAATCACGGCGCCGTAATCTTAACCCTCGAAACGGCGTGATCTGGGGAAAAGGCCCACTGGGGAACTCTGTCTGCGTCTGCTGTTTGCTGTTTCCACCTCTCTCGCTGCTTTCTGTGTGTGTGGATCAAACCTGGGTTCAAATACTATTTCAAATCTCAATTACACGTTTAGAAGGAAGACTTCAGTTATTTTTTTTACAAGACAAGTAGCGGAATATTGGAATGTATTTGGAAATACCCTTGGATAGTATTGGCATGTATTTCAAAATACTCATTCTAGGGCTGGGATCATAACAGTATCGCAATACTTGTTAGTTTCGTGGCAAGGAAACAAAAAACAAAGCGGATTTAACTTATTTGGGAAAACAGCCCTAATGTTGGAAACAAAAATTATGTTGTCATCCAGTCACATTTACACGTAACAATTAATATAAACGCAACATGTAAAGTGTCACCTCCGGTCAGAATTTTTTTTTTAATCCCAATTCCCCAGGGCAGTAATTGGGGACCATGCCCTGTGTAAGGTGCTGTCTTTCGGGTGGGACATTAAATGGGTGTCCTGACTCTCTGTTGTCAGTGAAGATCCCATGGCACTTATCGTAAGAGTAGGGGTGTTAACCCCGGTATACTGACTAAATTCCTAATCTGTCCCTCATCCCCAGCTTCCAATTGGCTCATTCATCCCCTGTAACTATTCCTCAGGTCATTGCTGTAAATGAGAATGTGTAAAAGATCCCAGAAATTTTTCGTATGCACAAAAAGGTTATTTCTCACAAATGTTGGACATACATTTTTTTTTTACATCCCTGTTAGTGAGCATGTCTCCTTTGCCAAGATAATCCATCCACCTGACAGGTGTGGCATATCAAGAAGCTGATTAAACCACCTGATCATTACCCAGGTGTACATTGTGCTGGGGACAATAAAAGACCACTCTAAAATGTGCAGTGTTGTCACAACACAATGACACAGATGTCTCAAGTTTTGAGGGAGTTTGCAATTGGCATGCTGAATGCAGGAATGTCCAACAGAGCTTTTGGCAGATAAATGAACATTCAATTATCTACCATAAGCCATCTCCAACGTTGTTTTAGAGAATTTGGCATCATGTCCAACTGGCCACACAACCACAGACCATGTGTAACCACGCCAGCCCAGGACCTCCACATCAGGCTTCTTCATCTGCGGGATCAGCCTGAGACCAGCCACATGGACAGCTACTGAAACTGTGGGTTTGCGCAACCGAAGAATTTCTGCACAAACTATCAGTAACCGTCTCAAAGAAGCTCTTCTGCGTTTTCGTCGTCCTCACCAAGGTTTTGACCTGACTGCAGTTCTGCATTATAACCGACTTCAGTGGGCAAATGCTCACCTTTGATGGCCACTGTCACGCTGGAGAAGTGTGCTCTTCACGGATGAATCCCAGTTTCAACTGTAGTGAACCATGGTGGCGGCGGGGTTATGGTATAGGCAGGCATAAGCTACAGACAACAAACTTGATTGCATTTTAATGATGGCAATTTGTTGTGCAATTTCATAAGCCACCATCACCTCATGTTTCAGCATGGTAATGCACGGCCCCATGTCACAAGGATCCTTTACACAATTCCTGGAAGCTGAAAATGTCACAGTTCTTCCATGGCCTGCATACTCACCAGACATGTCACCATTGAGCACGTTTGGGATGCTCTGGATCGACGTGTACGACAGCGTGTTCCAGTTACCGCTAATGTCCAGTAACTTTTCACAGCCATTGAAGAGGAGTGGGACATCATACCACATGCCACAATCAACCGCCTGGTCAACTCTATGCAAAGGAGATGTGTCGCGCTGCACAAGGCAAATGATGGTCACACCAGATACTGACTGGTTTTCTGATCCATGCCTCTACCTTTTTTGTAAGGTATCTGTGCCCATCTGTATGTAAAATCCATATATTAGAGTATTGAGCTGTGCGTGCAAATGTGCCATGTAATGTATCAGTTGAATGTTTTTCAGAGTAACTTCACATGACTTACATGTAGGTATGCCATGGTACTCTAACTCATTCACATGGCTTGGTCTTTGACCTAGTGGTCTGTTTGCAGTGTGCTACATATGTACTTTATTGCCAACTGTGTTGGAATGGAGGCTTGTGATCCTGTTGGAAATCCCCTCTAGTTTCCTCTCTTTGCCAACTCTCTGATAGTCCCTGATATGACGTTTGAACCTCTGCTCAAGGATATGTTGTGTACAGTAGACATGACAATAACCGTCAATACCAAGCAGAAGGAGCTTATTACTTCACACGGTCTCTGAAAGCCTAGTAGATACGAAATGGCATCAGAATAAGGAAATGCTACATGGTTCCGTCAAACTCAGAGCGAAGCAGCTCCAATAAATATTCTGGCAGTGTTGTTGCTGGCTGGTAGGCCACGACAGTTCTTTCCCATCCGCACAGTATACAACAAGCGCTTAAAATACATGCATCTTGGATTCATTATATCTTAGCTTTGACATAGTATCACTAAATATATTCATCCGCCGTCTTTTCAGGGAAAAAAAATCTCACACGTGCAGCCAAAAAAACACAGTTTAAGGATCCGCCCCTTTTTTCCCAATTTTTGCCTAAAATGACATAACCAAATCTAACTGCCTGTAGCTCAGGCCCTGAAGCAAGGATATGCATATTATTGGTACCATTTGAAAGGAAACACTTTGAAGTTTGTGTAAATGGGAAAGGAATGTAGGAGAATATAACACAGATGTGGTAAAAGATAATACAAAGAAAAAAACAACCGTTCTTTTGTATTTTTTTTGTACCATCTTTGAAATGCAAGAGAGAGGCCTTAATGTATTATTCCAGCCCAATTGCATTTTAGATTTTGGCTGCTAGATGGCAGGAGTGTATGTGCAAAGTTTTAGACTGATCCAATGAACCATATGCACTTCTGTTCAAAATGTTGTATCAAGACTGCCCAAATGTGCCTAATTTGTTTATTAATAACTTTTCATGTTCAAAATTGAGCACTCTCAAACAATAGCATGGTTTTCTTTCACTAATAGCTACTGTAAATTGGACAGTTAGATTAACAAGAGTTTAAGCTTTCTGCCAAGATCAGATATGTCTATGTCCTGGGAAATGTTCTTGTTACTTACAACCTCATGCTAATCGCATTAGCCTGCGTTAGCTCAACCGTCCTGTGGAAGCGACACCGAACAAGTTAAGGGTACGTACATGGAAAGGCAGATTTACACACTTCCTATTTTGAATATGTCAATACTGATCTTTTCTTTGTTGATTTATTCACTCTTTCCACAATAGATGGTTGATAAAATCCTCTGCCCAATTCACAGAATGTCACGCCGGGTAATAAACAATATGTGAGCAATGCTCTCAGGCGTAAGGGAAGCTGTTTCTTATTACGGTGGCAGGCAGGCCTTTGTTCAGTCACCTCAGAACTTGCTTAGACTTGAAAATACACTGAGGAAATTGCACATGGCAGCGGATTTATATTCAACCTTTTATATTGATATGAGAGGAAGTTGAATCCAATCAAAAGTCGGCCTCCCTCCCTCACCACTGCCAGGTGTACAGATATCAGTTAGAAGCAGTTGTGAGAGTTGGGGAATCTGTCAGTGCTCTGAGCATTGTAAGAAGGACTATTGTCAAGTTGTGGTAGGAGCTGGCATTCTGTTGTGTTTCACAGTGTCTATGTGGTTGTCCTAATGCCAGGAGTGCCTGTTACCATACGGAGCATGGGGGGGTTGACAAAGCCTCCTAGTGATAGAGTTCAGGTGATCGTCTGGCCTGTAGTATCTGATGACATTGGACAGCCATATGCTATTGTACTATGTGTTACTGCAAACAAGCTACTTCCTGTATTCTTTTGTCGTCTGTCTCTGTCCGTCTGTCTCTTAATTACGTAGAATGCCTTATTGAATGTGTGGTTGTAAATCCTGTCTTGTTGTGTTCCTCAGGTGACTGTAACTTTGAGAGGCCCTACACGGCATGCGGCTACAGCCAGGGTAAGGATGACCACTTTGATTGGGAGCAGGCCAACACCAAGGAGAGGCCGTCGCCCAACCCCTGGATGCCCACAGGTCAGTCACCCCCCCCCCCCCCCCCCCCCACCACCAAACAGAAAGCCCCTGAAAAACAGAACACATTCAACCTAATTACACACTCAATAAGCATTTGCTCTTATTGTGTTATCAGGGGAAATTCTCCCAGAGAGAGAAATCCCCCCACTGTGAATGACTGTCTTCGACAGATAAGGTGGTTCCTTTTTTAATGTTTAGTCTCTTAAAGAAAACACAGCAGATTTATGCTCTGCTCAGCATTGGGCTGTTTTCAACGTTATTACTCTCCCTTTGTTAGGCCCCACAACTCATTACCTCCCTCTGATGGGGCGACGATAGTCGCAGCGAAACGTTGAGCCAACGTTGAGAAATGGCTTGGCGATGGCACCTGCTAGGTCCCTTCTAATAGGGTCTACAACTCATTCACTCCTGTGTGAGCAGAGGTTTCTGTGGATAGAATGAGCACAGGATTTAACAGTCTGTAGTGTTCTACAGCACAGCCAGTGTGAATTCATCTATGGTATTCATGGAGGATTCATGTTTACCATGCCTCTGTAGGCTGGTTAGTGCTGGTTGTTGAGCAGAACCAGATGACGATTCAGCTAGTGATGAATGGGGTGCAGGGTAAAGCTCCCTTTTTTCCTCTGAGTTTTCTGAACACAATTTTTGTTTGTTGTGCAAGGTAATCTCTTTAAAGATCAAATCCGCATGTTGTCTTTGTTATTGTTTTAAATGTGTTGATGAAAACGGAGGTGAGGAGCATTTGAAAGCGTAAAAACAAAAGTGCGGGGTATATATTCTGCACGTGCGATGTCAGAGGGGGGTTGTGGTGGTTGTTTGCAGTAACTTCTTGTTGTAATATCCCAAACGGACGTGGCAGTTTCACCAATTAAGGATTTCTGCGTTAAATCAGTCTGTTTAGTATGTAGCCATAGCTTGAAACGCCACTAGTGCACCGTTTGATTTGTCAGATATTCCATAGATCAAGTATCATTCAAGTACTCCTTCATTTTTCATGTGTTTTGGGCACAGGTTGGCATGTATTGGGATGACTCATGTCCCGGAGGCAGCTCTGCAGGGTCGTCACTAGCTGCCACAGCCATAAAATTATATTTTAAACCTAACCTTAACTACACTGCTAACCTTATGCCTTAAAGTAAAACTAAAAAGCACATTTTTGTTTTAATGAATTTTGACTATATATAGAGTTGAAGTCAAATGTACATGCACCTTAGTTTATATACACCTTAGCCAAATACATTTAAAGAAAAACAAACAGGTCTGTTAGAGCCGGAATTCTTACTGGTTGGTAGGTGATCAAATACTTATGTCATGCAATAAAATGCAAATTAATTAGTTACAAATCATACAATGTGATTTTCTGGATTTTTGTTATAGATTCCGTCTCTCACAGTTGAAGTGTACCTATGATAAAAAATTACAGACCTCTACATGCTTTGTAAGTAGGAAAACCTGCAAAATCAGCACTGTATCAAATACCTGCTGGCATAGCCAGTCTCCAGATCTCAACCCCATAGAAAATCTTTGGAGGGAGTTGAAAGTCCGTGTTGCCCAGCAACAGCCCCAAAACATCACTGCTCTAGAGGAGATCTGCATGGAGGAATGGGCCAAAATACCAGCAACAGTGTGTGAAAACCTTGTGAAGACTTACAGAAAACGTTTGACCTCTGTCATTGCCAACAAAGGGTATATAACAAAGTATTGAGATAAACTTTTGTTATTGACCAAATACTTATTTTCCACCATAATTTGCAAATAAATTCATTAAAAATCCTACAATGTGATTTTCTGGATTTTTTTTCTTCTCATTTTGTCTGTCATAGTTGAAGTGTACCTATGATGAAAATTACAGGCCTCTCATATTTTTAAGTGGGAGAACTTGCACAATTGGTGGCTGACTAAATACTTTTTTGCCCCACTGAATATATATATAATATATATATATAATATATATGTGTGTGTGTGTGTATATATATACAGTGGGGAGAACAAGTATTTGATACACTGCCGATTTTGCAGGTTTTCCTACTTACAAAGCATGTAGAGGTCTGTCATTTTTATCATAGGTACACTTCAACTGTGAGAGACGGAATCTAAAACAAAAATCCAGAAAATCACATTGTATGATTTTTAAGTAATTAATTTGCATTTTATTGCATGACATAAGTATTTGAACACCTACCAATCAGTAAGAATTCCGGCTCTCACAGACCTGTTAGTTTTTCTTTAAGAAGCCCTCCTGTTCTTCACTCATTACCTGTATTAACTGCACCTGTTTGAACTCGTTACCTGTATGAAAGACACCTGTCCACACACTCAATCAAACAGACTCCAACCTCTCCACAATGGCCAAGACCAGAGAGCTGTGTAAGGACATCAGGGATACAATTGTAGACCTGCACAAGGCTGGGATGGGCTACAGGACAATAGGCAAGCAGCTTGGTGAGAAGGCAACAACTGTTGGCGCAATTATTAGAAAATGGAAGAAGTTCAAGATGACGGTCAATCACCCTCGGTCTGGGGCTCCATGCAAGATCTCACCTCGTGGGCCATCAATGATCATGAGGAAGGTGAGGGATCAGCCCAGAACTACACGGCAGGACCTGGTCAATGACCTGAAGAGAGCTGGGACCACAGTCTCAAAGAAAACCATTAGTAACACACCATGCCGTCATGGATTAAAATCCTGCAGCGCACGCAAGGTCCCCCTGCTCAAGCCAGCGCATGTCCAGGCCCGTCTGAAGTTTGCCAATGACCATCTGGATGATCCAGAGGAGGAATGGGAGAAGGTCATGTGGTCTGATGAGACAAAAATAGAGATTTTTGGTCTAAACTCCACTCGCCGTGTTTGGAGGAAGAAGAAGGATGAGTACAACCCCAAGAACACCATCCCAACCGTGAAGCATGGAGGTGGAAACATCATTCTTTGGGGATGCTTTTCTGCAAAGGGGACAGGACGACTGCACCGTATTGAGGGGAGGATGGATGGGGCCATGTATCGAGAGATCTTGGCCAACAACCTCCTTCCCTCAGTAAGAGCATTGAAGATGGGTCGTGGCTGGTTCTTCCAGCATGACAACGACCCGAAACACACAGCCAGGGCAACTAAGGAGTGGCTCCGTAAGAAGCATCTCAAGGTCCTGGAGTGGCCTAGCCAGTCTCCAGACCTGAACCCAATAGAAAATCTTTGGAGGGAGCTGAAAGTCCGTATTGCCCAGCGACAGCCCCGAAACCTGAAGGATCTGGAGAAGGTCTGTATGGAGGAGTGGGCCAAAATCCCTGCTGCAGTGTGTGCAAACCTGGTCAAGAACTACAGGAAACGTATGATCTCTGTAATTGCACACAAAGGTTTCTGTACCAAATATTAAGTTCTGCTTTTCTGATGTATCAAATACTTATGTCATGCAATAAAATGCAAATTATTTACTTAAAAATCATACAATGTGATTTTCTGGATTTTTGTTTTAGATTCCGTCTCTCACAGTTGAAGTGTACCTATGATAAAAATTACAGACCTCTACATGCTTTGTAAGTAGGAAAACTTGCAAAATCGGCAGTGTATCAAATACTTGTTCTCCCCACTGTATATATACACATATATATATATATATATATATATATATATATATATATATATATATATATATATATATATATATATATATATACACACATAAATGTTGACTTTGTCACTGGCCCATCTAGTAGAAATTGCCCAGTTCTACCTCCAGGACAAGATTAATCCCAATAACCTGCCCAAAATCTGTGTTTTGGGCAGTTGTCGTTTCTGAGGGAAAATGAGAACCTCTTGTAAGAGATGCTCTTCAATCATTTTACATGAATTGAGCCTCAGCCACAATGACATTGACATCCATTTAAGAAATGTTCAATGCCTCTTTCATTTGCTGTCCAATGCGGTCCCTGGGTACGGAATTGATCGACTCCTCAATTTCAAACGGAAGAGTTATTGCCACAAAGGGAATCGACAAGCACCCTTTAATAATTGACTGAGAAGGAAGAGGAGGCCACTCAGTCACTCGATAATAAAGGTGACGCCTTTGGACAAATGGACCTGTTTTCCCTCTTAAATCTGATAAATCAGAGGTCCAGTCACGTGAAAGCTGCTCTCTCACTTTCTCCGCTCTCATCCGGTCCGCCAACTGACAGCCAGGGCATAATTAATTACCTGGACTTTAGCTAATCCCCCCCCCACCTTCACCACCACCTCCACGTCCGTCGTCCAATGCCCCCTCTGCTTGAGAAATGACCTGACAGAGCCAGGAAAGGAAGGAAGTCGGGAGGTGTTTACTTTGCCATCAGACGGGTGATTTATGTTGCTACGATGGGGAGGCAGCGGAAGGTTAAAGCGTGCCTCGGTGAAGGACCGTGACCTAGACATTCAGGCTCTGGCTCCCGGACCTTTTCATTTACGGCCGGCACGGCGAAAGGACCTGGATGACGTATTGTTTTCTCTCAGGAGCGTCCCTGCTGGGAGGCGACTCAGTTTCTCTCTGATGGTTGAAATTGGAAGCAATTAGTCTGCTGTGTTTTATCCCCCCTTCTCTTCTGACTCCATTTCCTCCGCTGTGATTTATGGAGCATGGAGGGGTGGTGGAGAGTGATGAATCAAGCCCCTTTTTAACGCTGTGGGTGGAATGACACCCCTCCAACCTAGATTGGTGTCAGTGGCCGGCTAGGGCCATGCCATGTGATGTTTTGTTTTTGCTGGTATAGTAGATGCTCAAAGCTAATTTGAGCACAGCCGACAACTGTTGAGATGAAATATCTCTATATGTATAACTGGGTCACGTCAGTTGGACCTGTGCCACTCAGTATTACCTACTGTATGAGTGTCTGATTTAAGGAGTAGCCTGTCGTTGTAGAACTATATATTCCCTTTCTCATCTTACAGCGAAGTCCCATATCCAAATGTTTGCTTGCTAAGAAGTCTTATAACCCCTCTTTGAGAAAATGGGCCAAGCATGGTGAGGTCTGGGGAAAGGCACTGGAGGATGAGAAGGACAAGATGGCCACTGGCCTGACATGAATACTAGTTCTGAATGATCTCTGACCCTGATAGGCCATAGCCACTAGAGGTTGACCGATTAGGATTTTTCAACACAGATACCGATTATTGGAGGACCAAAAAAGCCAATACCGATTTTATTTTTTATTTTTTTTCTGGAAAAAAATGTACACATTTTTTCAATATATTTTAAAATTGTATTTATTATTTTTACATATATATATATATATATAATAAATGACAATTACAACAATACTCAATGAACACTTTTATTTTAACTTAATATAATACAGAAATAAAATAGATTTAGTCTCAAATAATGAAACATTCAATTTGGTTTAAATAATGCAAAAGCACAGTGTTGGAGAAGAAAGTAAAAGTGCAATGTGCCATGTAAAAAATCGAACGTTTAAGTTCCTTGCTCAGAACATATGAAAGCTGGTGGTTCAATATTCCCAGTTAAGAAGTTTTAGGTTGTAGTTATTATACAACCTTTTCTCTCTATACTATTTGTATTTCATATACCTTTGACTATTGGAGGTTCTTATAGACACTATAGTATTGCCAGACTAATCTCAGGAGTTGATAGGCTTGAAGTCATAAACAGCTGCTGTTTGAATGAATGCTAATGAGCCTGCTGCTGCCTACCACCGCTCAGTCAGACTGCTCTGTCAAATATCAAATCATATACTTAATTATAATATAATAAACACACAGAAATATGAGCCTTGGGTCATTAATATGGTCAAATCGGGAACCAGAATTTTGAAAACAAAACATTTATTCTTTCAGTGAAATACGGAACCGTTCCGTATTTTATTGAACGGGTGGCAACCCTAAGTCTAAATATTACTGTTACATTGCACAACCTTCAATGTTATGTCATAAATATGTAAAATTCTGGCAAATTAATTACGGTCTTTGTTAGGAATAAATGGCATTTCAACAGTTCGCAACGAGCCAGGCGGCCCAAACTGCTGCATATACTCTGACTCTGCTTGCACTGAACGCAAGAGAAGTGACACAATTTCCCTAGTTAATATTGCCTGCTAACATGAATTTCTTTTAGCTACATATGCAGGTTTAAAAAATATGCTTGTGTATTGAGAAAGGCATTGATGTTTATGGTTAGGTACATCATTATTGCAATGATTGTGCTCTTTTTGCGAAAGCGCTTTTTGTTGAAGTAGGCTGTGGTTCAATGATAAATTAACAGACACCGCATTGATTATACGCAATGCAGAATAAGCTAGTTAACCTAGTAATATCACCAACCATGTGGTGTAGTTTACTAGTGATTATGTGAAGATAGATTTTTTTTTTAATATAAGATAAGTTTAATGCTAGCTAGCAACTTACCTTGGCTCCTTGGAGACACAAGGTCATTTTGATGCTGCACTCGCATAACAGGTGGTCAGCCTGCCACGCAGTCTCCTCGTGGATTGCATTATAATCTGCATCCAAAAAGGCAGATTACCGATTGTTTATAACTTGAAATCCGCCATGCCGATTTAATCGGTCTACCTCCTAATAGCCAGTTGCTGAGATAGGAGGGCGGAGGGTTGTAGTTAAAAGGGGGTATAGCTACCCTCTAGGGTGTCTCTGAATGGACACACTAGAGCAGAGGGTTATACGTGTAAAAATGAGTCCCTCAGTCCTCCTGACCTATGGCTCTGAGGTATTTTGAAGAGTGTCCAACAGGGGCTGGTGTCATAGTCAAGTCTCAAAGGGCTCACATGACTGGACAGTCTCCCAGTCTGTTGTCTGTATTTAGGTATCACTTTGAGGCTTGGGACTTCCTCCAAAAGGATGGAGACGGGATTGACTCTGTTCATAACGAGGTTGTAATGTGGTCAAGTAGCCACGGAGAGCTTTGGAGTCCCAGGGAATTTATTGTCCCCCGTAGAGATTACATGATACTGAACCCATTACGTCTCTTTATGTCGGCAATTAATCTTTGTGAAACGTTACTGTTTATCCGAGACTGACAACCAAGCTGGCGAAATACCTTTAAAAGTTGTAAAGTGCACTGTTGCCTCCTTGATTTGCCTTCTGTGAAAAATACATTATCTTTAAGACCAAAGAGGAGAAAGTCACTTCATTAATGGACGAACCACATCTGTATCTCCAGCGTGCCTTTTTAGATGACACGTGAAAGATGGCACCTATATTCGCTTATGGTCCCACCACGTCTAGGAAAACTGAACCTGGGGAATAATGGCAATGCTGTCTGAGGCAAGCCATGAGTGGGAAACGCGGACGTTCTCATTTCTCTTCCGTAACAACCCCATCATGTATTACACCGACAAGTATCACTTTGTAGCGAGAGGGAGGGAACTCATTCTGAAATGTGATTATCAGCGCAATGAGCACGCCACTACTCTTCTCATCCATCAACAACAGACAGACTCCCAGTGTATCCAAACCCACAGTAGAGTTAGCTGTACTGTAGAAACTTTAGTAGCCTGCGAGAGCATGGTAGGGCCAAGTCATATGTCTGTGCTGTTCTGCTCCAATGAAATAATCCTATCGCCCTGCTGTGACTAACGTGTAATTTCAGCATTAGGTAACGTGAGAACTACTGTGGAAAGGGGGTTAAAAGTGTGTAACTGTAACTGCTGGCCTATCATTTATTTTATTTAACTAGGCGAGTCAGTTGAGAACAAAATGCTTATTTACAATAACGGCCTGGCAAAAGTCGTGAACGGGGGCTGGGAATAAAACAATTAAATAAAAATATATAGGACAAAACACACCACGACAAGAGACACCACAACACTACATAAAGAGAGACCTAAGACGACAATACAACATGGCAGCAACACATGACAACACAGCATGGTAGAAACTCCACATGACAACAGCATGGTAGCGACACATGGCAGCAGCACAAAACATGGTACAAACATTATTGGGCACAGAAAACATCACAAGGCAAGAAGGTAAAGACAACAATACATCATGCGTCACAGTCACAACTGTCAGTAAGCGTGTCCATGATTGAGTCTTTGAATGAAAACCTTCCAGTTTGAGTTTTTTTTTTTTGCAGGTCGTTCCAGTCGCTAGCTGTAGCGAACTGAAAAGACGTCGCGGCCCAGGGATGTGTGCACTTTGGGGACCTTTCACATAATGTGACTGGCAGAACGGATCTTGTATGTGGAGGATGAGGGCAGCAGTAGGTATCTCAGATATGGGGGAATGAGGCCTAAGAGGGTTTTATAAATAAGCTTGCGACGGGTATACAGAGATGACCAGTTTACTGAGGAGTTCGAGTGCGGTGGTGTGTCCTATAAGGAGCATTGGTGGCAAATCTGATGGCCGAATGGTAAAAAACATTAAGTCCCTCGATAGCACCCTTACCTGCCGATCTATAAATTACGTCTCCATAATCTAGCATGGGTAGAATGGTCATCTGAATCATGTTTAGTTTGGCAGCTGGGGTGAAAGAGGAGCGATTACGATAGAGGAACCCAAGTCTAGATTTAACCTTGTGCTGAGAGGACAGTGCACCGTCTAGCCATACTCCGAAGTACTTGTATGAGGTGACTACCTCAAGCTCTAAACCCTCAGAGGTAGTAATCACAATGGTGGGAAGAGGGGCTTTCTTCTTATCGAACCACATTACCTTTGTTTTGGAGGTGTTCAGAACAAGGTTAAGGGCAGAGAAAGCTTGTTGGACACTAAGAAAGCTTTGTTGTAGAGCGTTTAACACAACATCCGGGGAGTGGCCAGCTGAGTATAAGACTGTATCATCTGAATATAAATGTGAGAGAGCTTCCTACTGCCTGAGCTATGTTGATGTAAATTGAGAAGAGCGTGGAGCCTAGCATCAAGCCTTGGGGTACTCCCTTGGCGACAGGCAGTGGCTGGGACAGCAGATGTTCTGACTTTATACACTGCACTCTTTGAGAGAGGTGGTTAGCAAACCAGGCCAAAGACCCCTCAGACACCAATACTCCTTAGCCGGGCACATAATGGAATGGTCTACAGTATCAAAAGCTTTGGCCAAGTCAATAAAAATAGCAGCACAACATTGCTTAGAATCAAGGGCAATGGTGACAATTTAGTACCTTTTTAAGGTTACATAACCTGAGCGGAAACCAGATTGCATACCAGAGAGAATAATATAGACATCAAGAAAGCCAGTCAGTTGATTATTGACATGTTTTTCCAACACTTTTGATAATCAGGGCAAAATAGAAATTGGCCTAGAATAGAAGTTAGCATCAGCTTGATCTCCCCCTTTAAATAAAGGATGCACTGTGGCTGCCTTCCAAGCAATGGGAACCTCCCCAGAGAGGAGAGACAGGCTTGGCGATCATAGGGGCTGCAACCTTAAAGAAGACAGGATCTAAACCATCTGACACGGATGTTTTTTTGGGGGTTCAAGTTTAAGGAGCTCCTTTAGTACCTCAGACTCAGTGACCGCCTGCAGGGAAAAACTTTGTAGCGGGGCAGGGGGAAAAGAGGGAGGAGCATCAAGGCTAGTCACATTAGAAGGGCTGGGAGATGAGGAAATGTTGGACCGGCGATGAGGCATGGCTGAGTCAAATAGGAATCCTGACTTTAATGAAGTAGTGATTAAAGAGCTCAGCCATGTGCTCCTTGTCAGTAACAACCACATCAACATTAAGGGACATGGGCAGCTGTGAGGAGGAGGGTTTATTCTCCAGGTCTTTAACCATTTTAACCAGAACTTCTTGGGGTTAGACCCACAGAGAGAGAACTGCTCCTTAAATTAACTAACTTTGGCCTTCCGGATAGCCTGAGTGCGCTTATTTCTCATTTGCCTGAACGAGAACCAGTCAGCTTGAGTATGCGTGTGCCGAGCCTTTCGACAAATGGAGTTCTTGAGGTGGAGTAACTCTGCCAGATCACGGTCGAACCAGGGGCTGAATCTGTTTTTATTCTCATTTTCTTTATGAGGGCGTGTTTGTTAACAATACCACAGAAAATATCCAAAAAGAAGGTCCAAATGTCTTCGACAGAGGGGATCAAGCTGATTTGTATACCAATTTACAGAGGCCAGGTCATGAAGGAAAGCGAGCTCATTAAAGTCTTTTAGCAAGCGTCTATGACAAATCAGGACAGGTCGTTTGACTGAGCAGCCATTACGAACACAGGCTGTAAAACAATGATCACTAAGAGCATTACAGACAACACCAGTCTGATACCTATCAGGATTATTATTTGTGAGGATAACATCGAGGAGATGTTTTCTGGGTGTTTGGAGTTATTCCTTGTGGGATTGGTAATAATCTGAGAAAGATTCTGGGAGTCCCATTGCTTTAGGACTTGGTCAGGTGGTTTAAGCATGTCCCAGTTTAGGTCACCTAGCAAGACAAATTCAGACTTTTAGTGTAAGGGGCCAGGAGAGAGCTTAGGGCAGGTAGGGTACAGGCCGGTGCTGATTGTTGACTGTTGCTGGGTGTTATCGTCCACCAAAGGCTATTTGAAAGTTTAATGCTTAAAACCAGCAAATCAAAATGTTTAGGGATAGACTTGGTGGAGACAACCGAGCACTGAAGGTGTTCCTTGGTAAAGATTGCCACTCCACCACCTTTGGAAGATCTGCCTTGCCGGAAAGGTTAACATCAGTGTTCAAAACACTCCTTAACCACGTCTCAGTAATGACCGACACATCTGGATAGGAGCTCTGAACCCACACTTTCAATTGATCAATTTTAGCTAATAAGCTTCTAGTGTTAACGTGCAGAAAACCCAGGCTTTTACGAGAGCAGAAATCAGTGAAAGTTAATTAGTTAATTAAAGCGTTTCTGAGTAAGCTCACATAAGCTTCACATGTTAATTAGCCTAAAATTCTGATCAGTCCAAAGTCTGCGGTGTGTGTATCTGTGGTTGGTTTACTGTACAGGAGTTACTTCCTCCTTCAGCGTGAAGGAGACCGTTGTGTGGTTCCCCCCCCCCCCCCCCCCTTCTCCGAGGCCCTTGGAAACCCCTTGACGGATAGTATCCATAGTTTGCACAAATAAGGTCATTGCCACAGTGCTATGTGCAATTTGCATTCCCTCCTTCCTCGCACAGCCCAAGTACTGTTAACTGTCTGGCAGTTACTGTGGTGAATGACTATTGAGTATGAAATAGTAAAAGTGTCACACTACTTTTTAGCAGTTGAACTAGAGTCCATTGCTAGATATCCACACTCCAGTGGAGTGTTATAACTGGTAATGTTCATCATGTCATTTTGTCATTATACACATCTGGTCATAGGGTACTTGTGCAGTAATGAAACAGTAGTTGAAATGCTCCCTACTGTATATTTCTACACAACTCCTTTTGTTTTGAAATAGACTGCTGTTACCTAGGCCAAATGGTATGTAGGCCAATTTGAACATGTGTTATCGAAGCCAGCTCCTCCAACAGGAATTTATATACACTGAACAAACATATAAAGGCAACACGTAGTGTTGGTCCAATGTTTCATGAGCTGAAATAAAATATTGTGCACTAATTTGTTTATATCCCTGTGTTAGTTTGCCAAGATAATCCATCCACCTGACAGGTGTGGCATATCAAGAAGCTGATTAAACAGCATGATCATTACACAGGTACACCTTGTGTTGGGGTCAATAAAAGGCCATTCTAAAATGTGAAGTTTTGTCACACAACACATTGCCACAGATGTCTCAAGTTTTGAGGGAGCATGCAATTGGCATGCTGACTGCAGGAATGTCCACCAGAGCTGTTGCCAGAGAATTGATTGTTCCTTTCTCTACCATAAGCCACCTCCAACATAATTTTTGAGAATTTGTCAGTACGTCTAACCGGCCTCACAACCGCAGACCATGTGTGGGCGAGTGGTTTGCTGATGTGAACGGAATTCCCCTTGGGGTTTATGGTATGGGCAGGCATAAGCTATGGACAATGAACACACTCGCGTTTTATCAATGGCAATTTGAAAATACAGAGATAGCGTGCTGAGATCCTGACGCCATTTTCGCGCCGTCCATCCGCCGCCATCACCTCATGTTTCAGCATGATAATTCACGGCCCCATGTCGCAAGGATCTGTACATAATTCCTGGAAGCTAAAAATGTCCCAGTTCTTCCATGGCCTGCATACTCACCAGACATGTCACCCATTAAGCATGTTTGGGATGCTCTGGATCGACAGCGTGTTCCAGTTCCCAACAATATCCAGCAACTTTGCATACCCATTGAGGTGTGGGACAACATTCCACAGGTCACAATCAACAGCCTGATCAACTCTATGTGAAGTAGATGTCGCGCTGCATGAGGCAAATGCTGGTCACACAAGATACTGACTGGTTTTCTGTTCCACGCCCCTATTTAAAAAATCCATAGATTCATTTAAATTGACAGATTTTCTCATGAACTGTAAATAAGAGAAATCTTTGACATTGTTGCATGTTTGCGTTTTTATATATTTCCAGTTGATCTATATTGATCTGAGCAAGCTTTCGATTGAATGGCAACCAAAAAACATGTAATGTTTCTCATAGTGGGCTTATTCCTACCTCCCTACTCTAGCTACTGTCGAGACTCGCTCTGTGATTTGTTGGCAGCGACAGAGTTAAGAATCTATTGTTTTTGTTTTGTGTTTTTTCCGCCACTACACAACTCCCCAATACTACGACCAATTTAATTGCAGGGAGCATGTTTCCCTGGCTAAACCAATGAAAAACAATCATCTGTGTTTTAATACCTTTTCCTGCGCTGCGTTACCTTTCAGCAGAAAACAGGCCTTGGCTGTGGCAGGGTATTACTGGCTCTGACTGTGGGTGGACTGTCAATAAACACGCTACTGCAAATGAAGTGTGGAAAAGGCATGCTGTCATCTGATTTTTGCCATTCTTTCCAGGTTTTTTGTGTTAGTATTTTTCCGGTTGACGCTCTTACACTTACAGTCGCATCAGTACTGTGTTATTGCCTCTGCTGGAACAAGTACTGTACTTTACTGTTTGTTAATACCACACATATGCCTTACATGGATTTAACCTAACATATTCACATTAGTCCTTTTCCTCTCCCCACTGTATTGGTTCAAACGTTTAATGTCAACCCATATAAACGGCATTCGCTGCACTCAACTGTGCCTTACATTGGCGTCAATACATGTAAAGAGGGACAGAGAATAAATGTGAAAATGTGCTTACTGCGGAATACCCAATGATCTGCTTTGGGTTCCATCACCCGAGGGCTGCGGGATGCGACACCTATCAGTCATGCTGGCTGCAGAAATGGGAGCTGCCAAGGAGACCACAATGGAGTCTCGCCTCTCGCACCACAGATTGATTCTCTCCAACCAGAAATGTCCCTTAATTCCAGTAGAGGGTGAAAGACGTCATTGAGACTGAACGTGTTCAATTCACACAACCTGGCTAGAAGACATGGTTACGCTAAGAATGGCTAACCTTCGGGGGGGTGGGGGGGAGCAGAGACTGCGTAGTGCTCCTGTGGGACTGTTAGCTTATTAATATTTGAAATATGTCTGGTTTGTTATCAGGGCAGACACAGCTGCTCCCAGGTAAATAAAGTCAGTTTTAGTTCATCAACACACAGAGACCTTTCATGTGGCACACGCGATAACGACCCACAATGCACGTTGTTGGGCGTCAAAGCGACCTTGCAGTCACATTCCCTCCATGCCGTGCTGTAAGACCGTATCGGACACAGCAGAAGACCTGCTATACAGTACACCTTCAAAAGCGGTGACTGAAATAATATGGCTGCCAACCTCTGAGAATGGCTGTTTGTTTATGTTGCTTGTGCAGTCTCTCCTCTGTACTGTATATGCAAGGCCCAGACTCCGTAAGACAGTCTGAAGCATCTGTTTCCTCTTCACTCTGAAACTGAAAGTAGAGCCCTTGTTTGTATCCACCACCCTGGATGTTAGGATTTGAAACAAAATGGTGACTAATAAACAATGTGTGGGCTATGACTGCCAGTGTTTTAGAGCTGCGATCTGGTAGTTGGATCATTCCTTGGACAGTTACTCACCAGCTTAGATGCAGTAGATTGAGCCAAGCGAGCAGGGATGAAATTAAACTAGTGCAATACTGTATTTTTGTATTTACCATGACCCATCATGATACAGTACACGTCACTCCTGCTTTTCAGGTTTGTCTATAGTTTATTCAGACAGTTGAACGATCCACAACGCATGACTTCACCACCCACTGCTATGTGTCACTGTTTGAGTTCAGAGGCCCATCCCACTGTCCTATCTGACTGTTCTAAAAGCCTCCTTACCAGTCGTCCATGCAAACATTGTCAGGGCAATTAGCTGTTGTTGCCGATGCAGCAGGGGGTTAGCGAGGCCGCTGGTAATTCCTTTAGGCTGGTGGAGAGGCCACGGAGGCCCCCACTCCCTCTGTGGCCTATCCAGTCAGCCTAAAGGATTTACCAGGGGCCTCGCTAAACCCCTGATGCACCTGCAACACCGGCTAATTGCTCTGACAATGTTTGCCGAGACGACTGGTATCGCGTCCCTTAGCAAGATTTCAGCGCTACATTATGCAGAGCAGGAGGCAAGGGGTAGAGGGGGACTGGAGCATCCCCTGGGGAGATGACATGATCCCCATTGCGGGGGTGAGGGGGGTAATTGGGACCATCAAGTTAATAAAATTGACTTTATTACATTAGTCGGGTCAAGGGGCACAGTATTGAACCCGCCTGGCGTTCAGATGGCTGCTGACTCATTCCCCATGTCTACACACACACACGGTTGTTTATCCATTTACCTGTCCTACCCTTTGATTAAGACTGATCGCCATGCTTGCGGGCAGCTGTCACGCTTATGTTCCCATTATCATTCTAATTTGGAGGGTAGGGGAGACTGTTTGACTTTTCCTGATTCGCAGAACATTTTTATTAAATCGCAGGAAAATATTGTCATCCATTACCCCGTGCTTATTGTTTTATTTTGGTCAGGCCTAGAATAACCAGTTGAATCCTAATGACCTTGTTATTTTGATCCAGTGCAGAGTCGGTGGATGCTATCTGTTGCCCATCTCTCATCAATAAGTACCTGAAGCTGAGTACAAAACCAATGTCATTGTTTACACATGTATACAAACGTCAAAATGTATACAAACGAATGTATACAAACGAAAAATATGTATACAAACGCAAAATATATATTTCCACCCTGAAAGCTTTGTTTAATTGTTATGTGGAGGTTAGCATAGTGAGGTTAGCAATGGTCCTTGTTTATCCCTATGGCCGGGTTCTGACTGCTACCCTCGGACATTGCGGTGATTGGTTGATGTCTGGCTATGGTCCATGATGGGCATACACCCCAGCACCCCCATTATGCCTCCACAGCTGGATCTAGAGCAAGGCCCCCTTGTAGCCTGACGTACCTACTGAGGCATGACCAGATGTTCAGCCAACCACACTCAGGTCATCTCATGGGGCACCCTGGCCCTCATCCAAAGACTCATCCGAAGACTCGTCTTAGTACTGGTCAACGATGTGGCTCATCCATTCACTCAACTTAATTTAATTAATTAATTTAAGGGAATTTTTGTTTCATTGACTCAATGAAGGAATCGACAATCAGTGTTTTTGGACAGACCAACGATGGCCATGTTTTGAACGTCTCCTCCTGGCTAGTGAAATAAATGTTAAAACCTTTTTTTTTTGCATTTGAAGACAGGCTGCCAGACCTCAGAGGTTTTTTGATAAGCAGCCGTCCGTTTCTGGAACCAGTCATCTCATATGGCAACCGAACAACAGAGTATTGGTTACATTTGTATTTTTTTACGGAGCGTCGTTACGCTGGTTGCTTCCAAACCGGTGGGTTAATTTCCGTGTTAAAGGGGCTTATCAGTGTTGGCCACATGAGTGAGAGCAGCCATATCACGTCAGGCCTTTGAACACGACCCCCCCCCCCCCCCCGTCAGTCAGTCATTCACTGGGGTCTAACTAACTTCTTTTCATGCTGCTGCCATGGGGACCGACTGTTATTACAAAGCCACCTATCAGAGCGCACATGGCCGTAATTAAAACCTTGCCCACTAATTCCAGACAAACACAGATGATGCCAAGAAGACCCAACTGGGACCATCTCTCACCCATGTCCCCCCCTCCCCTGCCCTTCGTTGCTCAGCACTGCTCATCGTGTACAAGTTCATTATGACTCACATTCGTTCTCTCGATCTATCTTGGTTGCCAGTTGCAAACTGTGCCTTTTTGTACCTTTTTTTTAATGTGCCTTTTGTGGTGGCCATATTTTTGTCAAAGTCAGGAAGTCACACACAACCTCTTTTCCGAGGCGCGCGCATAACCTCCTTTTCCGAGCTTGTGTTGTAGGACAGTCTCTTAGACGGGACCTGTAGGTCAATGATCCCCCTCCCGCCCTCACACACACATACACACCACAACCCCCTCTTCACTAATAAACTACTAAGCTCACTTCAAAAGTGCCCACCTTCCAGACAGGAAACCTCTCTCTGTCAGCATAAGTCCTGTAATGTGGGACTGGGGAGGTGGGTCAGTGTTGAGTTGATCTGGTCCTTGGGGGTGAGCTGTGTCAGGGAGAAGGGAAGGGAGTGAACAGACTGCAAGAGCAGCTGAGGGGGTAGAGAGTCACATTCCCTTTCTATAACCCTGACCATACACCTCTCCTTCCTCTACCATGTCTCTGTTTGTCCCACTGATCCAGACCTCTCCTTCCTCTACCATGTCTCTGTTTGTCCCACTGATCCAGACCTCTCCTTCCTCTACCATGTCTCTGTTTGTCCCACTGATCCAGACCCCTCCTTCCTCTGCCATGTCTCTGTTTGTCCCACTGATCCAGACCTCTCCTTCCTCTACCATGTCTCTGTTTGTCCCACTGATCCAGACCCCTCCTTCCTCTGCCATGTCTCTGTTTGTCCCACTGATCCAGACCCCTCCTTCCTCTACCATGTCTCTGTTTGTCCCACTGATCCAGACCTCTCCTTCCTCTACCATGTCTCTGTTTGTCCCACTGATCCAGACCTCTCCTTCCTCTACCATGTCTCTGTTTGTCCCACTGATCCAGACCTCTCCTTCCTCTGCCATGTCTCTGTTTGTCCCACTGATCCAGACCTCTCCTTCCTCTGCCATGTCTCTGTTTGTCCCACTGATCCAGACCTCTCCTTCCTCTGCCATGTCTCTGTTTGTCCCACTGATCCAGACCTCTCCTTCCTCTGCCATGTCTCTGTTTGTCCCACTGATCCAGACCTCTCCTTCCTCTACCATGTCTCTGTTTGTCCCACTGATCCAGACCTCTCCTTCCTCTGCCATGTCTCTGTTTGTCCCACTGATCCAGACCTCTCCTTCCTCTGCCATGTCTCTGTTTATTGTACTGATCCAGAACTGCTATCCCGCAGTGTGAAACTATAAGGGTCTGTCGCCTTCAACCATTTGAAGATAAACCTTGTAAGAGATTGATGAAGTAGATTTCTAATGGAATCTACCATACGGTAATCCACATTTAACATGGTGTTTTTCCCTACATATCTTACAACCAAAACCTATAGTCGAAAATCATGGCCCAGTTTCCAAAGATGTCATTCTTCTCATGCGGAAGAACGATTATTTCTGTCATACCCGTGAAATTGAAAATGTTCAGTCTGAAACAAAACCTGGTAATAAAATAAAGTCGACAGTCTACTTCAGCTGTCCTTTCCATGTACCCGGTCTTGTTATTGGGGCTTTTGAGCAGCATTACATTTGTCTGATTTTTCCAGTTTGTGTGTCCAGTCGAGCCGCTGTCGAATGGTTAAATGGAGCTTGCCAGCAGTAGGGCTGTTCAATTTGGCTGGCTGGCTGGCTGGCTGGCTGGCCCTGCTGCACTGAGAATTATGGCCTGAAATATTGCACTCGACAGGAGAATGAAAATCTCTGCTTGAGGTGTTACTGGGCTTCCTCTTCCGGGCGCCGTGTTAATTAAAATATACATTTATGCCCTGTATCAATGTATGGCTTATTTCCCTGTTATTTCCGTTACCCTGGCTTCACAACACCAGCCTAGTAGCTTGGTGGAGCGCGTCTCATTTTCAGGACTGCGTTGCTTTCCTAATGGGCATCTCTGCTTGAGATGGCACCTCTTTAAATTGGATGAGCCGGTGATGGTGAGTAGAGGAGCGAGGCGCTTCACGGGGACACGTCTGTGTGCCGCTTCAGCTTTGGAATGTGATTTGTTGCAGGGTCAGGTCCCATAAATCGGTGCTCCCCACAGTCACCAGTCAGCAGGGTTGCGCCGTGTCTCACAACACAGAGGGGGAACTAGTTACAGCCGCAGCCGCGAGGTTAAAATATTTTGCAAAGGGGGAAGTCCCAATAAATCACCACACTTTTCACTCCCTCCCCGGAGCCCTCTGCACATCAGCCTTGGCTCCTTTAATGTGTGTTTCTGTATGTGCTTGTCGGACACGGCCTAAATGTGTTAGCTGGAATGCATATCTGCAACAGCTTGTGTCTGAGTAGTGGCAAAGGTATGGCTGTAACACAATTTCAATGCTACATTTTTTAAATGACTATTTCCTGTCAGATTGGTTGAACTTAATTGGTCTAAACGACCTATAAGGTTAACACTGCAATAAAGCATCTCTCACTGGAGATCAGAGCCATACATCTACTTCCTGTGGTCTCATTTTCATCTGAGTGTGAAAACAACTGTAGGAAATGATACCTAACGGAGTACTGAGGAGAGCTGAAGTGATTGTTTTTAATGGTAATAAGTGTACCCAGTGAAAGTAGTCCCTTTCATCTCAGCGCTACGGTAACGAGACACAGCCTCTGACGTCCCTTCCATTCCGTCTGGCCTCCGGCAATCAGGCGGAGAGTCCCAGGTACTGGGCCACAATTATCAGCCATTATCATCAGTTTAGCAATTGAATAAGGCAATGACTGAACAAAGACGGGCACTTGAAAGCAAGTTCTGGGGGGGGGGGGTTCTCTTTTCTCAAATGGGGAGACCGTTCCGTGACTCTCCCGCAGCCGTGAAAAAATGGCTCTACCTTAAGCACTATCAATAAAAAGGGCATAACCTTCATGAATTATTCACCTGACGATAATCGGCATCATACAACCACGCTCCAGGAGATTGATGTGATGGATAACTATTTATGTATAACACAACCAAACTTTGATAACGATACAATACACGCCATCCGCTGCAAGTTTAAAACACACAGCCTCAAGCCATGGACACTCTGAGGTGTTAGAGGATAGACATTTCTAATCTTCTCAATTCTTCTCTTCGGAAATAAGCCATAAATAGTCAACCGGTTTGACTGGATACAGTTGTGGCCTGAAGCGAAGGCTGCAGACCTCCCACATCATATCTACAAATAACTCTGCTGTACCATCGCAGAGGAACACTGGAACAGAGGTGAACATCGAAGACAATACCCACACAATAGACACCTTACGACACACAGCAGTTTGCATATCTGATCAGCACACAAGGACTTTCCTGTGTCAGTCTTCCAAACCCCTACGTGCCCGTTCCCCCCCCCCATTATTTTGACTAGACAGATCTGTTAGTTTCTAAGGAAACAGATGGTATACATGGCAGAAATATTTGCAGGTGTTCACACAATCCACGGAAGCCGTTTAATTTTGTGAGACTGAAATGTATTATTTTCTTAAAACACTGTCTCAGGGTTATGGGACTCCTGGGTAAAGAGATGCGTCACTAAAAGCTTTGCCTTGACGGACTTGAGAGAAACTACCTGTACACAATGGACTCTGATAAATTAGCTCTGTTGACCAGAATTTGTTAATGTCATGTGTCACTTTGACTCAGTCACTGACTACTTACTTACTGACTTTATTGTCCCCATGGTGAAATTTTGTTGCAGTGTCATGTACACGTTTTAAAGTTGTGTTTAAACACAAAACAAATTGACAATACAACTTTCATAACAGTTACATACCAATAAAAAGAAACTAGCCTGCTGGCCTTACTGAGTGGGTAGGAACATTGGCCCGAGCTATTTAGGAGGGACATCACACCTGGCACAAATGACTGTCTAGTTGTGTTTTTCCTGCTGAGGGGTGCCCTATACCTGCACCCAGATTGGAGTAGTTCAAAGTCCGGGTATAGGGGGTGGCTTGGGTCTAAAATAATTTTGTGAGCCTTGCGGAGGGCCCTGACCTTAAAGATCTCATCCAGGCCTGTCTGTTTGACTCCAAGTACCTTTCTTGCTGTGGTGATAATCCTTCTCAGCATATTTCTCTGGCTGACAGTGGCATTGCCAAACCAACAAACAATACAAAAAGTTAAAATACTCTCAATGAAAGGCAGTGAAGGTGGCACATTGTTTTTGCTGCACCTTATGTTGGGTGTTCGTAGTGACTAGTTACGTTTGTGACAAAGGTTGCATCCTTGGAGACCAAAATCCAGATTTTGAGATGGTGATTCACAAAAGTCTTTCTATGTTTTGATTGTACATAATACACAGCAATCAGATGTCTCCTATCCTTACCTGCTCTGCTGGAGTTGATTTGACATTGTGGCCTGGAAGTGCACACTCAGCAGAGACTCTCTGGGAGTGGGTTCTCAGCTAAGACTGTGGTTAACCTCAAGGTGCACAGCACCTGCTGAAACGTAACTTTTCCTCGTTAAAAGGTAAGAGGGATTATAGGCACAAATCCTGGAGTGGCGCGAGAGCTCGAAAGCAACCCAGTCCTCCACGTCGCCCATTTGGAAAATGTTGTTCGTTCCCCGCTCCGAGCGACCTCTGAGTCGGGAGGTGTGCGGTGTCGAAAGAGTGAAGTGCAGTTCTCTCCAGCCGAAATCCAACCGCGGGTAATGATTTCAAAGTTCAGGACCCGACAGCGTTCGGCCATAATGAGCGCCGCAGTCATTACGCCAAATTACATCGAACATGCCGCACTGGCCGCCCCCTTCATTGTTTCCTGAAAAAAAGCTAATTGGAAAAATGTAGTACCTCCAACCTCTGCTCTTTGATTAGCACTCGCTCTAGACTGAGTGCACGTCCCTGTGAGCTACATGAGTTGATACCGGGACTATAATGTGAGAGCTCTATTTAATGCAATAGATGTGAAGTCATTGATACATGGGTAGAAAGGTAACGATTTCCAGCAGGAGATGGAGACATTGGAGAGATGGTCCAGATGGTGATTATGGAAGGTGTAACAGGCAAGGAAAATGGACGGTTATAGTCAGTCTTCCATGCTTGGACTGCATAATTAGAAAAAATACCAACACCTAAGTGAGTGAATTAGATTTGGCTCCTCCAATTTGTGGGATAAGTTTTATATAGTGCCTTGCAAAAGTATTCTTTACATTTTGTTGTGTTACAAAGTAAGATGAAAATAGATTAAATTGTCATTTTGTTATCAACAACCTACACAAAATACTCATGTGAAAGTGAAAAAATTCTGAACTAAAATAGTTTGTTTAGGCAAGCCTGAATTAGTTCAGCAGTAAAATTTGCTTTAAAGGAAAACTTCACCCATTTTGAATGTTATATTGTTTTTGTGCATCTCTGAGTGATGTTCTATCAATTCCCTGGGTCAGTTCATGATTTCATGTGCATCTGAGAAATTGGCGTTCAAGCAGGCAGAAATCCAGCCGTTATGACGTAGCACTGTGATAGTCTCTTTACGTTAATAGGAGTACGTCTTTTAGATGGTGAAAACGTCTATCATACATGTCAGATTTCAATACAGGCCGATGTCATAACTCGGGAGGAGGTCTTCTCTCAAATGAGCCACTGATCATATTTTTGTGATATTCCGACCTCAAATGTGTAATTTAAAGGTCTCTCTGGCACATTATTCCTATTTGTCTGCCTCTTTAGTCTAGGATGTCACCAGAGATATTTCGGAAATGAGATATACATTCCATTATTCATTGGATTCCTAACGCCCCACCCTGCAGACTGTCGACCAATCGCGTTCACGTTGTCATGCTGATAAATGTTTCCTAGCTAGCTACCTAGCAATCCAGCCCTGTGTACTTTTGGTGCCTGTGGATACAGGGCATTGTGGATTTTGTAGTCGACTTGAGCTGCAACAGATTTCCACAACGATTTTCAATGTTGCTACCAACCTTTATTATAACGCCAAAATGAAACATTTGTTCACAAAAATATTGTTCTCACATATTAATGATATTTAACAATGTAAATTCAAGAAATAATATATGCAATTTTATCCAAAGCAACTTATTCATGCGTGCATACATTTTACGTATGGGTGGTACCTGGCATGCAAGTGCCATGCTCTACCATCTGAGCCAAATGGGGCCACAGTGATGGTTGGAATGAGTGGTTTTGGGTGGATTTTTCCTTTAACAAATCACAACTTACAAGGACTTAGTCTGTGTGAAATAATACAGTAGTGGTTGACATGATTTTTAAATGGCTACCCCTTCCTCTGTCCCCCCATAAATGCAACATCTGTAAGGTCCCTTAATCAAGATTTGCATTTCAAGCACTGATCCAACTACAAAGACCAGGGAGCTTTTCGAAAGCCTCATGAAGAAGGGCAGTGATTGGTAGATGGGTAACAATAACAAATCACACATTGAATATCTCTTTAAGCGTGGTCAAGTTAATAATTATGCTGGGGATGATGTATTCAACCACCCAGACAAATCAGATGCAGTCGTCCTTCTGAACTGAGCTGCAGGACAGGAATGAAACTTATCGGGGATGTTACTTATCGGGGATGTTATGTGATTTTAAAACAGCTACGGAGTTCAATGTCTGTGATGGGAGAAAACTGAGGATGGATCAACAACATTGCAGTGACTCCTAAATGACAGAGTGAAAATAATACAAATATACATATAAAAAAAGGTTCTAAAATGTGCATCTTGTATGAAACAAGGCACAAAGCAGGGCTCTCAAACCCTGTTCCTGGAGAGCTACCGTCCTATAGGTTCACCCCAACCCTGTTCCTGGAGAGCTACCGTCCTATAGGTTCACCCCAACCCTGTTCCTGGAGACCCCTGCACTAAAGCAATACTGCAACTACAAAAAACTGCGAAGGAATACACTTAATGGCCTAAATGCAAAGCCTTATGTTTGGGGCAAATTGCAATTTTTGAGTTGACTGCCTCCTTCATTTCAAGCATGGTGGTGGCTGTATCATGGTATTGGTATTTTTGACATCGACAAATACTGGAGTTTTTCAGTTTAAAAAGAAACAGGATGGAGCTAAGGCAAAATCCTAGAGGTATACCTGTTTCTATCTTTACACCAGAGACCGGGAGAGGAATTCACCTTTCAGCAGGACAATAACCTACAGCACAAGGCCAAATCTACACTGGTGTTGCTTACGAAGAAGACTGAATGTTCCTGGCCAAGATATAGTTTTGACTTAAATCTGCTTGAAAATCAATGGCAAGACTTGAAAATTGCTGTCAAGTCATGATCCCCAACATCTTGACAGAGATTGAAGAATTTTGAAAAAAATAATGGGCAAATATTCCACCATCCAGGTGTGCAAGTCTCTTAGAGTTCCCCGAAAAGACTCAGCTGTAATCAATGCCAATGTATTGACTCAGGGAGCTGAAACTAAAATATAGTCGTTGCATAAGGATTCAGCTCCCTGAGTCAATACATGTTAGAAACACCTTTGACATTGATTACAGCTGTGGGTCTTCTTGGGAAGTTTGTTTTATGTTCAAGTATATTGTGTAGATTGTTGACAAATCAATTTTAATCCTACTTTATAACAATCAAATATGAAGAAATCCAAGGGGTCTGAATACTTTTGCAAGGCACTGTATATCAATGCTATTACTCCCTTACCCATCGTCAAAGCTTTAAAGCTATTTGTTCTTAACTGACTTGCCTACTTAAAGGTTAAATAAAAAAATTAAAATGAAAAGCCACAGTCTGTCCTCCTGCATTGGCACCCTGAATATCTATATTGTATTTGTAATATCTGAAACCTAATTTCCGTAAGTAGTTGCACCTGGAAGGATGCACGACTGCACTGAGACAGTGTTATCTTATGGACTTTTACATTATTCCTGCTTAATAAATCCTGTATTTACCCCAGTCAACTGTTAACAGGGCCCATTGAAAAACACTTCCTGTTCTTTTACGCCGGACACGTGCAGGAAATGCAACATCAGGGACAGATTGTGCACAATCAATGCAGCTCTCTCGGTCATACTTCCTTCTGTTGACCAAAGTGTATTTTTTAAAAGGCCTCACTGTCCTTAGTCACTGTGTGTTCATTAGAGGGGGCTGTAGGCTCACTGGGCATGGCCAGGGAGTGACACTGCTGCTACCAATCTCAAGGTTCTCTGCCCCATTAGCAGTGCTAATGTAGTTGAAAGAGGCAGCCCATGCTCTGTAAATGGTGTTTCAGGAAGCACAGCAAAAAACATCTACAAAGTGTTTAGTTACGGAAAATAGCAGGAGCATGACTTGCTATGTCGCAAATAGCCTAACCCTGGCTGGAAAGGATAGGCATGGTAGACCTGGCACAGTGAGGGAGAGGTTGGCATCATGTGAAGCTGGATGGTGTGGCCAGTCGCTCTGCTCCCTCCCTGTCCAGCGCCCCACGACACAGGTGCCGCCCCTAAGCCGTGGACACCTGCCAGGCTGGGGAGCCAGCCGTCCCAGAATTCCACAGGGCACCTCTCTTGAGAGAGGGAAACGAGGACGCTTCTGTCTTGGAGCTGTTGGGTCTCCTTTTTACCGTGTTAGTTACTTCATAAGTGGATAGTTTGAAATGCTAATTTTGTATGGATGTTGAGTGTGGCTTTAAATATCATAGCAATTGTATTAAGGCCCTCCCTCGTTATACATTACCTGCAACAGTAATTGGCATATACCATTATTTAAAAAAGTTTAATTGAACCCATTTAAGAGCAAGACAAATAATTTCATTGCCACGTTCCTAATTGGATTTCAAAATGCAATGCTGTGCTGAACAGTTAATAGTTTCAAGAAGGGTTTGATTTTTTTTCTGTTTATTCCTCGTTCATCATGAATAGCTGATGAATGGGATTAAGTGCAGCACAGTTGCTCTCTATTCCAGTATCCACCATATAGTAAAGATTATTAGGCTCATAAAGTTAATCATGACTGTTCTTCTTCATGAGGGGCCTTTTCATTGGGAAACTTCTGCGTTCCCTGACCATATTTATACTGGTGCTTTGTATTGAAATGAGTTGTCAAAACTCAATAATCAGACGCCCCCTTTAGGCAAACACTCCCCATCCTGGCCCCGCTCTCTGGCTATTCATCACTGGGTCTTAAACATATCCCATTTCCAATAAGCCCAACTTCAATTTACAAAGTACTTTGCATGTGAAGGTTAATCAATAAGTGGACAAACAACACATCCTGGTTACAAGAGCAGAGCGCTGGGGCACCAGCCTGAATCAGTAATCTGTGCACGGCAAAATGGAAAGTGAACAACCCATCTGATTCTAAACAAATACGCTCATCAACGGAATCCCATGGGCAACGAAGTGTGTGTGTGTGTGTACACGTTTGCATGAGTGCATGCAAGGTTATAGCAGCGTTCGTTTGTCATGGCAGAGTATCATTTGAATCCATGAATTGTTATTGATTTGTGTACTTCCTAATAGTAAATGAAGCTTAGAGATTAAAGTTGTGTGTTGGAATATAAAGTGCCTTCTGAAAGTATTCAGACCCCTTGACTTTTAACACATTTTGTTAGGTTACAGCCTTATTCTAAAATGGATTGGGTTTTTTCCTCTATACACACTACCCCATAATGACATCACACTACCCAATAATGACAAAGCAAAAACAGGTTTTTAGGAATGTTTGCTAATTTATTCAAAATAAAAAACATTTCACTAAGTATTCAGACCCTTTACTTAGTACTTTGTTGAAGCACCTTTGGCAGTGATTACAGCCTTGATTATTCTTGGGTATGGAGCTACAAGCTTGACACACCTGTATTTGGGGAGTTTATCCCATTCTTCTCTGCAGATCCTCTGTCAGTTTGGATGGGGAGTGTTGCTGCACAGCTATTTTCAGGTCTCTCCATAGATGTTTGATCGGGTTCTAGTCTGGGCTCTGGCTGGGCCACTCAAGAACATTCAGACTTGTCTGGAAGCCACTCCTGCGTTGTCTTGGCTGTGTGCTTCGAGTTGTCCTGTTGGAAGGTGAACCTTCGCACCAGTCTGAGAACCTGTTCCTGAGCACTCAGATTTTCATCAAGGATCTCTCTGTACTTTACTCTGTTCATATTTTCCTCGATCCTGACTAGTCTCCCAATCCCTGCCGCTGAAAAACATCCCCACGGCATGATGCTGCCACCACCACGCTTCACCGTAGGGATGGTGCCAGGTTTCTTCTACCCCGATTGCTCAGTTCGGCCGGGCGGACAGCTCTAGAAAGAGTCTTGGTGGTTCCAAATTTCTTCCATTTAAGAATGATGGAGGCCACTGTGTTATTAGGACCTTTTTAAAGCTGCAGACATTTTGGGGTACACTTCCCCAGAGCTGTGCCTCGACACATCGGTCTCGGAGCTCTATGGACAATTCCTTCGACCTCATGGCTTGGTTTTTGCTCTGACGTTCGCTGTCAACTGTGGGACCTTATATACACAGGTGTGAGCTCAATTTCGTGTCTCATAGCAAAGGGTCTGAATACTTATAAAGATAAGGTATTTCAACCCACTTTTTTTTTTACATTTGCGAGCATTTCTTAAAACCTATTTTCACTTTGTCATTATGGGGTATTGTGTGTAGATTGATGAGAGGGAAAAATACAATTTACTCCATTTTAGAATAAGGCTATAACGTAACAAATTGGGGAAAAAGTCGAGGGGTTTGAATACTTTCCGAAGGCACTGTATGATAGACATTGAATCAGTCTGCCTTGTAGGACATGGGCCATTCATACCAAGACCTGGAGTACTCTGATTTGTCAGTCATCCTTGGTCAGGTTGTGATGCTAGACATAATTAGTGACCTCTGAGGTTTTAGATCCTGTCAGGTGTATTTTCTATATACTCATCTAGATGTAATTTCTGGAGATTGCAAAAAATTATATTGTTGTGCATGGGCGGACTGGCCTCCTGGCATTTTGGGCAAATGCCAGATGGGCTGAACCATTTTTAGCCTGTCTATCTGTGTGGGTTATGCTTAAAATGATTATCTGGCTAATACTGGGGGCCTGAAGGAAATAATTAGCTGGTGTGGGGCCCATTTCCAGGAAAGAAATGGGCCTGTGTGGGGGCTTCAAGGGAAGAAATTGCAGGGTGTGTTAGAAATTCCAGAACCGATTTCTGGTCCCAGTCCGCCCCTGCTATAGTGCAGTTTGCCCTCTCGTAGCACCTTAAATTGGGAGACAGGCTGGCATGTACTCTGAGACAGTTGTTTAGCTGCCAGACACTCTGTCCTCTGTCTCAAGATCCCGCTCTTCATTAGAATAAACTCTTCTCCCAGTCCCCATGCTTATTTTATGCAAGTGCATGGCGTCCTCAATGATATTGCATGGCCAAACGTTAATGATTAAAATCCAAGTTTTCTAATCCTTTTCCCCGTCGACGGGGCATTGATCCGTTCTCCGAGAGCCTCCCATGTAGAAAAATCTCATTACCAATCTCGCTGACTCGTAGGGAGCTGTTTACACGCCATAACAATTCCGCTGGAGTGGAACCAACAAGACAATTGCGCTGAGCTGTGCGGCCCGACCAATATTTCATCTTCGCATCGCTCTCTCTCTCTCGCTGCCTCAGCCCCACCCCACCCACTTGCACTGATCCACTCACTAACATGTTTAACCTCTTAAGTCATGTATCCTGCTAAAATATTTAAGGGCTCGTGTGAATGTGGCCTGATAGCTAGCGCCGTGCTCTTGCCCCTCCCTTTTCCCACCGTATAATGCCTCTTTAAACATGCATTAGCACAGCGCTTGTTCCATTCACCTGATATTAAGGCCACTATTATGCACTTGTTCATATCCCTTCCTTCTTTCCACCGAGAAGGCCGCATCGCCGCACTTAGTCCATAATCCATTCAGTAGAGGATTCATGGTCTAATTCATCCCTTAAAGAAAGGAAAACAAAAATATATAGTTTAGTTGCTTGTCATCCCACCAGAAAGTGATTGATTGTACGATCATTTGTGGGAGTAGAGAAAATTGGGTTCGTCCAATCGGTGTTTGACTCTTTCATTTTAAATGGTCATTCTTCTCTCTCCCATGTCAAAAGCTCAATGAGGGGGAAAAAAGAGCACATGAACATCAACTGACAAGGTCGATACCCGCTCATAATGGGAGCTGGAAATGGCAAACTAAAAAAAAGAATCATCTTGCACTCGCTCTCTCACTCTTTCTTTCGTACGCTCTCCTTCTCTAACACACACACACACACACACACACACACATACACACACACACACACACACACACACACACACACACACACACACACACACACACACACACACACACTCCATAGAAATAGAAAACATGACGGTTTTTTTGTATGACTGCAAAGCTCTGTTCTTTATGGAAATTACCCTCTGGTTGCTTTTAAAGTGTTTGTGTGTTAATTGGCTCTGAACCTGGCATTGTAGAGGAGAACAGTTTTTCCCCTGCTGAGTGTCTTTTAGACGACACTAAAACAATCCGGCCCTGATGTGCTTCTAAAATAGTTGGCAAATGATGTGATGTAATCAGAGCCTCCATTGCGTGTGGATTGGGATACAGTAAATAAGTAAGCTATGGAGATGGTGAAAATATAGGCTAGCTGATGTTTTTCACTACTGGTACGAATGGCAAGGGTCATATAGTATGTCTCACCGCTCGCTGCCTGAGGTGTGTTAGGTTTATGTCCAAAGTGAGACTCGCTGTGTGAATTCCTGCATTAGTTTGATGCTTTTTAAAATATTTATACCTCATGATTTCCAAAATTCAGAAGAAGCTGAAACTTGTAGTCTTCTTACCAACGCAACTGGTTCAGTTGAGCCTCCTTTTAACCTACTATTCTCACTCTCAGACGAGATGGTGAGGATACCGATGTAATGTAATGACCGGTGTTCAGGCAGTCGAGTAGCACTACACTGACAATGGATTCCTCCCTTTCTCACCATGCTGGTGATTTCACCCGTGGCGGACGCTCAGGCGCCAAACGCCCACTGTCTCTCTACCCACTGCTGTGTATCTCGTGATAAGGCCACGGCTCTCCGGCAACCCTTGAGCACCAAGGGTAAAGTCATCTGTGTCGGTTAGCGATTGTCATCAGCCAGTGCAACAATACAAATGATGCCAGTGGAGTTCCTGATTGGGTGACAGAATACTTGTAGCAGACATATCGCCAACAGATAGCCTCCTTTATTTCCACGGCTGAAAAATACAGTTTTATAACTCTAAGGAACAGGAACGGCACATGCCAGGTGTGTAATGTTCTTCCCATGCCAATTCCATTAGTTAGAATGCAGGCATAATGGTCTTTTTTTCACATTTCTCACATGGTTGGTGCCACTAAACTCTCAAGTGTATCGGAGAGCTTAGCAACTGGATTCAGTTCCAGACCACCTGGCAGTAGAGGAGGCTGATACCTGAGATCATAACTCTCTCTCACACACACACACACACACACACACACACACACACACACACACACACAGCACAAGGTTTTTACAAGAATCATGAATGGATGGAGCTTTATAAGTGACACAAATGCAAAGTTGAGTGAAATCTGGAAGTGTGTTAACTTGCTCTCATGCAACTTTTATACTCCAAATACTGTTAAGTTCAGCTAACTGAAGTTGCTTGTATAGTCATAAGATTTTATTTCATGCCACCTGGAAATACAGGTTGGTGAATAATTGATCATTTACATTTACATTTAAGTCATTTAGCAGACGCTCTTATCCAGAGCGACTTACAAATTGGTGCATTCACCTTATGATATCCAGTGGAACAACCACTTTACAATAGTGCATCTAACTCTTTTAAGGGGGGGGGGGGTTAGAAGGATTACTTTATCCTATCCTAGGTATTCCTTAAAGAGGTGGGGTTTCAGGTGTCTCCGGAAGGTGGTGATTGACTCCGCTGACCTGGCGTCGTGAGGGAGTTTGTTCCACCATTGGGGTGCCAGAGCAGCGAACAGTTTTGACTGGGCTGAGCGGGAACTGTACTTCCTCAGAGGTAGGGAGGCGAGCAGGCCAGAGGTGGATGAACGCAGTGCCCTTGTTTGGGTGTAGGGCCTGATCAGAGCCTGAAGGTACGGAGGTGCCGTTCCCCTCACAGCTCCGTAGGCAAGCACCATGGTCTTGTAGCGGATGCGAGCTTCAACTGGAAGCCAGTGGAGAGAGCGGAGGAGCGGGGTGACGTGAGAGAACTTGGGAAAGTTGAACACCAGACGGGCTGCGGCGTTCTGGATGAGTTGTAGGGGTTTAATGGCACAGGCAGGGAGCCCAGCCAACAGCGAGTTGCAGTAATCCAGACGGGAGATGACAAGTGCCTGGATTAGGACCTGCGCCGCTTCCTGCGTGAGGCAGGGTCGTACTCTGCGAATGTTGTAGAGCATGAACCTACAGGAACGGGTCACCGCCTTGATGTTAGTTGAGAACGACAGGGTGTTGTCCAGGATCACGCCAAGGTTCTTAGCACTCTGGGAGGAGGACACAATGGAGTTGTCAACCGTGATGGCGAGATCATGGAACGGGCAGTCCTTCCCCGGGAGGAAGAGCAGCTCCGTCTTGCCGAGGTTCAGCTTGAGGTGGTGATCCGTCATCCACACTGATATGTCTGCCAGACATGCAGAGATGCGATTCACCACCTGGTTATCAGAGGGGGGAAAGGAGAAGATTAATTGTGTGTCGTCTGCATAGCAATGATAGGAGAGACCATGTGAGGATATGACAGAGCCAAGTGACTTGGTGTATAGCGAGAATAGGAGAGGGCCTAGAACAGAGCCCTGGGGGACACCAGTGGTGAAAGCACGTGGTGCGGAGACAGATTCTCGCCACGCCACCTGGTAGGAGCGACCTGTCAGGTAGGACGCAATCCAAGCGTGGGCCGCGCCGGAGATGCCCAGCTCGGAGAGGGTGGAGAGGAGGATCTGATGGTTCACAGTATCAAAGGCAGCCGATAGGTCTAGAAGGATGAGAGCAGAGGAGAGAGAGTTAGCTTTAGCAGTGCGGAGCGCCTCCGTGACACAGAGAAGAGCAGTCTCAGTTGAATGACTAGTCTTGAAACCTGACTGATTTGGATCAAGAAGGTCATTCTGAGAGAGATAGCAGGAGAGCTGGCCAAGGACGGCACGTTCAAGAGTTTTGGAGAGAAAAGAAAGAAGGGATACTGGTCTGTAGTTGTTGACATCGGAGGGATCGAGTGTAGGTTTTTTCAGAAGGGGTGCAACTCTCGCTCTCTTGAAGACGGAAGGGACGTAGCCAGCGGTCAAGGATGAGTTGATGAGCGAGGTGAGGTAAGGGAGAAGGTCTCCGGAAATGGTCTGGAGAAGAGAGGAGGGGATAGGGTCAAGCGGGCAGGTTGTTGGGCGGCCGGCCGTCACAAGACGCGAGATTTCATCTGGAGAGAGAGGGGAGAAAGAGGTCAAAGCACAGGGTAGGGCAGTGTGAGCAGAACCAGCGGTGTCATTTGACTTAGCAAACGAGGATCGGATGTCGTCGACCTTCTTTTCAAAATGGTTGACGAAGTCATCAGCAGAGAGGGAGGAGGGGGAGGAGGGGGAGGAGGATTCAGGAGGGAGGAGAAGGTGGCAAAGAGCTTCCTAGGGTTAGAGGCAGATGCTTGGAATTTAGAGTGGTAGAAATTGGCTTTAGCAGCAGAGACAGAAGAGGAGAATGTAGAGAGGAGGGAGTGAAAGGATGCCAGGTCCGCAGGGAGGCGAGTTTTCCTCCATTTCCGCTCGGCTGCCCGGAGCCCTGTTCTGTGAGCTCGCAATGAGTCGTCGAGCCACGGAGCAGGAGGGGAGGACCGAGCCGGCCTGGAGGATAGGGGACATAGAGAGTCAAAGGATGCAGAAAGGGAGGAGAGGAGGGTTGAGGAGGCAGAATCAGGAGATAGGTTGGAGAAGGTTTGAGCAGAGGGAAGAGATGATAGGATGGAAGAGGAGAGAGTAGCGGGGGAGAGAGAGCGAAGGTTGGGACGGCGCGATACCATCCGAGTAGGGGCAGTGTGGGAAGTGTTGGATGAGAGCGAGAGGGAAAAGGATACAAGGTAGTGGTCGGAGACTTGGAGGGGAGTTGCAATGAGATTAGTGGAAGAACAGCATCTAGTAAAGATGAGGTCAAGCGTATTGCCTGCCTTGTGAGTAGGGGGGGAAGGTGAGAGGGTGAGGTCAAAAGAGGAGAGGAGTGGAAAGAAGGAGGCAGAGAGGAATGAGTCAAAGGTAGACGTGGGGAGGTTAAAGTCACCCAGAACTGTGAGAGGTGAGCCATCCTCAGGAAAGGAACTTATCAGGGCGTCAAGCTCATTGATGAACTCTCCAAGGGAACCTGGAGGGCGATAAATGATAAGGATGTTAAGCTTGAAAGGGCTGGTAACTGTGACAGCATGGAATTCAAAGGAGGCGATAGACAGATGAGTCAGGGGAGAAAGAGAGAATGTCCACTTGGGAGAGATGAGGATCCCAGTGCCACCACCCCGCTGACCAGAAGCTCTCGGGGTGTGCGAGAACACGTGGGCAGACGAGGAGAGAGCAGTAGGAGTAGCAGTGTTATCAGTGGTAATCCATGTTTCCGTCAGTGCCAAGAAGTCGAGGGACTGGAGGAAAGCATAGGCTGAGATGAACTCTGCCTTGTTGGCCGCAGATCGGCAGTTCCAGAGGCTGCCTGATCATAACAAAATACTCAAACATTATTAGCAGTAAAACAACTTATTTTAACAAATGGCATTCCTATATCAACACAAGCAGTGTGGTGAGTCTTGAAGAAACAGAGATGGAATATTCCAGAACACTTTATATTCTAGGACCTTATATCACTTCAGATGACCTTGAGCACCCCATAGTCTCTCTGAGGGATTTAACTTTTGTCTATGAAATTCAAATGGCGCAACATTGCCTCCTTGTCTCGTCTGTTTCTTTTCCCCCTGGAATATGACAGCTCTGAAAATAAAACGTATATCAAAAGAGAGAGAGATAAAGGACAACATGAAAGGGGCAAACAATCCCTTGAAAGGTGCTCTGTTGTTTCAGTAGTTGTTTCAAGGCAACCAGGAAGAGCATGTGCCTCCACTTATGAAAGGGTGTCCCTCTTTTCTATTGGTCTTGTGAACAAATATATATATAGTGAGTTGGAAAGGACAGAAATTGTGCTTCTGATCATGGCACAGGAGTTATGCCAAACGGAAGGCTAAAATGCAGCTTACCGCTATGCTCTGAAGGCACATTAGAGAGGACTCTAGTAATTAAAAGGCATAGTTTAGATATCATGTCAACGATTGGTGATGGAAGTTAATTTACGAGTTATGAAAGACTGAATCCCTTGAGGGAGCAGTGTTTTTCTGACAAGGCTGTCAAAAAAAAATGAACTGGACCACTTTCCTAAACTGTATCTACAAACACCATTTTGTCATTTTTATCTTGGCAATGAACTTGCCAACATACTTTATAATGACCCAGCTCCGTACTCTTCAGTCTTCCTGTGTACTAACAACCAGCAACCATGCGAGAAACATTGGAATATGAAATTAATTGGAAGAAATCGTTGACGCCGGTGATCTGGTGGCCATGGGAACCGGTGCTGTGCCTCGAGCTTGGTCGTTATCATTGGCAGATGTACTGGTGTGTTCATCGCCAGGGGCGACAGAGTTCTGAGTTTTTGAGGTCAAGAGTGTAGCATGGATTTGGGTTTTGGTTGTGGCCTGGGTGTTGGATGATGTCTGTCATCAGAAGATATCATATCTGTGTGTTCGGTAGAAGCAACAGGGAGCATATGAGCCAGCTCGAGTGTAGTAGTGAGTATGTATAGCCAGAAGTCAGATTGAACCGATTTACAAGGGTCTTTTGGTGAGCAGTGAGCTCTCATACCCATGAAATGACTAAACGGACGTTGATGCCAACTATGAGCCCAGTGGTTTAAAGAATTTTGTAATGGAGAGGGGGAACCGCCAATTCTAAAAAGGATTACACCCCCACCCCACTACAGTTTTTATCAACCTTAAACACAATCCCAGAGACTGCCTGAGTTGTCTGGGCTCCTTAACACAATTCCATCATTATTATGGAAGATCAAATTACCCCTCTCGTAGCTGCAGGCCATAGGCAAGATTTGCTTGGGAAATGAGAGGGGAGGGTGCACATTTAACACCCTGATCTGCAATTTAATCTGAATTAAGTGGGAAAAGGCTCACTTTAGTGCACAATAATGTACACGTCACAGGAGGGCAGCCTCTGTCTTATTAATACTACAGCCAGGGAGAGGGAGGTACTATCGTTGGGTCATAGTTTGATGTGTAATTACAAAGAGGCCGGCGGATGACCCTGGCGCGAGGGACTGACTCACCTTGGATGACAAGCTGGAGCGACAACTACAGTAAAACTTGTTGCATGTATAGAGCTCTTCAACGTGTCTTTTGTTCACCACTTCTAGGTTGAAGGCCTCAGATCCTTCCGAGCATTGCAAACAGTAGGAAGAGGTTGAATTTTAAGGCCACGGCTCTGTTTTAAATTGGACAAAATATACATAAACAACGTTCTTTGTCCCAACGTGGTCTTCCGATTATCGCCAGACATCCATTCAAAGCAAACTGTTCTTGTTTCGCCAACCCTTTCGCCATCATAGGTACTGGCTTGGAAATTGAGAATTTTTGAAATTTTTCAACAACGGTCCTCAACCCTAAAAGTGGTGTGGTCAAGGGCGTCCATTTGTTGCTCCTGGATTTGTCCGTGGTGTACCCTTCACTACCTCCAGACCGTATCGATTCCTCCCACTCCTCCTTCCGCTCTGCACTCTAGCCCTGGAAGGCCAACGCTGGAGCACAAATGGACTAATGAGAGTTCTGCCGATGAGACGCTGAAGCCCTATGTACTGGGCACTTCAACGTTGCCATGGCAGAGAGCGTTCTACCGGCTTTAATGGAAGTGGGGAAGGAAGGCCAAGGACAAAGTGGTCCCTTCCCTGTTCTCTTCTCCACTCAGGATCAATGTGCCTAGGATCTCTATGAACCCCCCCTAAATCCTTCACTATCCCCATCGTCTAGGCTTTTAGGGCATGACGGGGGTCGTTAGCGACTGAACCTTCAGTAAGGAAAAGCAGAAAAATATATAAATAGAAGTAATGGAGCTGTATACATTAGTGACACTTGAGACTTTCAGATATGCCACTGTGCTGTTTGGGCATACTGCACTTAGTGAGGAGAATTTCAATGACAATTCTGATTCATTGTTGGTGGGCCGTACATTCCACTCCTACACTCAATCTCCCTGTTAGTTTTGTACATCACGCTTATTTTTTAGAAAGAAACAACAATCGGCATATACACAGTAGCTACTGTAGAGAGAGTCTATATTTCTATCTCAGCTCGGGAATACCAGTTTGTGTAGATAATGAACACCTAGTAGACGAGCCAGAACAATGGCCGAGGGCCTTTTGCAGTAAAACAAACACCACGCTCCGCTTTTTGCCCATTAAAAAAAGTGTTGAAACGGCCCTTTAAATGAGCTGAGAGCACGCCAGGGTCTTTCAAAGCTTCGTCCACGGAGAGGACCCAGAGCATAGAAATATAATGAATAGAAGGGGCTTGGAACCTCCTAACCATGGCAGAGGAAACAAGGGGTGAAGAGAAGATAAAGGGGAAAAGAAGATGTCCGCCTCAGTCAGAACAACAGTTAATGAATAACCGCAACGTGACATTAAGAGAACCTCTCCCATATCCGGCAACCCATACTGACTAGTGACTCATTCATAGAAATAGAAGGAATATAATGGGAATCCCCATTCAAGTTGCCATGGTTAGAGGTTCAAAGCCCGTTCTATTGATTGTATGACTGAGTCCCATCCTGGCAACCCATGCTGACTAGTGAGAGGTTCTCTTAATGTTACGTTGTGGTTATTCATTAACTGTTGTTCTGACTGAGGCGGACATCTTCTTATCCCCTTTATCTTCTCTTCACCCCTGTTTCCTTTGTCATGGTCTTGTTATGAAGTATACAGGCTTTGTTAACGTATCAACAAACCTTGATTTAGTGTTGCCATAATCACGTCAGTTATGAAGTGGTAGATTTGGATACAGTAATTAACGTACAGTATGTGCTGTGTTCGATGTGTTGATGTCATATTTTCCTGTTTCTGAATCCAACAGCTGGCCAGGTTATCTTCTACAAACACGTAGCCTGCTGATTAGGCCATACGTAAATCATTGAAAGCAGCACCTATTTTACTGTATCTACCTCCAACTGTCAAATATGTTTCTACTGGATTACCTCCCTGTCTAATTCATATTTAGGACATCAATAATTGTCATGATTTAGCAGTGCAACTCATGCTCATTTAAAACGGTTTGAATCGGTGACATCTTAAATGCACTTGATTTCTAGTCAAGTTTATTCAAGTCATTTATAGGTATTAGTGTGTTTAGTAGTTTCACTGACTAACTCTCCTCTCTCTTCCCCCCCCCCCAAGGTTCAGCCTTCATGATGGTCAACACCAGCGGACGTTCCTCGGGCCAGAAGGCCCAGCTGCTCATGCCTCAGCTCAAAGAGAACGACACCCACTGCATCATCTTCCAGTACTATGTGGCGGGCCAGCGCGAGGGCGCCAACCCGGGCCGGCTCAACATCTACATTAAGGAGAACAACAGTCCGCTGGGCATCCCCGTGTGGAACGCCTCCGGCCCCGCCCACCCCACCTGGCGCCAGGTGGAGCTGGCTGTCAGCACCTTCTGGCCCAACTTCTACCAGGTGAGATGGGATGGGGGTTAGTAAGATGGGGCAGGGGATGGGAGTTATTAAGTTGGGGATGGGGTTAGTAAGATGGGGCTGGGAGGTTAGTAAGATGGGGCTGGGAGGTTAGTAAGATGAGGCTGGGGGTGGGGGTTAGTAAGATGAGGCTGGGGGTGGGGGTTAGTAAGATGAGGCTGGGGGTGGGGGTTAGTAAGATGAGGCTGGGGGTGGGGGTTACATTTACATTTACATTTAAGTCATTTAGCAGACGCTCTTATCCAGAGCGACTTACAAATTGGTGCATCCACCTTATGATATCCAGTGGAACAACCACTTTACAATAGTGCATCTAACTCTTTTAAGGGGGGGGGGGGGGTTAGAAGGATTACTTTATCCTATCCTAGGTATTCCTTAAAGAGGTGGGGTTTCAGGTGTCTCCGGAAGGTGGTGATTGACTCCGCTGACCTGGCGTCGTGAGGGAGTTTGTTCCACCATTGGGGTGCCAGAGCAGCGAACGGTTTTGACTGGGCTGAGCGGGAACTGTACTTCCTCAGAGGTAGGGAGGCGAGCAGGCCAGAGGTGGATGAACGCAGTGCCCTTGTTTGGGTGTAGGGCCTGATCAGAGCCTGAAGGTACGGAGGTGCCGTTCCCCTCACAGCTCCGTAGGCAAGCACCATGGTCTTGTAGCGGATGCGAGCTTCAACTGGAAGCCAGTGGAGAGAGCGGAGGAGCGGGGTGACGTGAGAGAACTTGGGAAGGTTGAACACCAGACGGGCTGCGGCGTTCTGGATGAGTTGTAGGGGTTTAATGGCACAGGCAGGGAGCCCAGCCAACAGCGAGTTGCAGTAATCCAGACGGGAGATGACAAGTGCCTGGATTAGGACCTGCGCCGCTTCCTGTGTGAGGCAGGGTCGTACTCTGCGAATGTTGTAGAGCATGAACCTACAGGAACGGGTCACCGCCTTGATGTTAGTTGAGAACGACAGGGTGTTGTCCAGGATCACGCCAAGGTTCTTAGCACTCTGGGAGGAGGACACAATGGAGTTGTCAACCGTGATGGCGAGATCATGGAATGGGCAGTCCTTCCCCGGGAGGAAGAGCAGCTCCGTCTTGCCGAGGTTCAGCTTGAGGTGGTGATCCGTCATCCACACTGATATGTCTGCCAGACATGCAGAGATGCGATTCGCCACCTGGTTATCAGAAGGGGGAAAGGAGAAGATGAATTGTGTGTCGTCTGCATAGCAATGATAGGAGAATGATAGGTTAGTAAGATGGGGGTTAGTAGGCTGGGGGTGGGGGTGGGGGTTAGTAAGATGAGGCTGGGGTGGGGGTTAGTAAGATGGTGGCTGGGGGCTGGGGGTTGGGGTTAGTAATATGGGGCGGGGGGTGGGGGTTAGTAAGATGGGGTGGGGGTTAGTGGAACCCTGACCTGTTCACCGGACGTGCTACCTGTCCCAGACCTGCTGTTTTCAACTCTCTAGAGACCGCAGGAGCGGTAGAGATACTCTTAATGATCGGCTATGAAAAGCCAACTGACATTTACTCCTGAGGTGCTGACTTGCGGCAACTACTGTGATTATTATTATTTGACCATGCTAGTCATTTATGAACATTTGAACATCTTGGCCATGTTCTGTTATAATTTCCACCCGGCACAGCCAGAAGAGGACTGGCCACGCCTCATAGCCTGGTTCCTCTCTAGGTTTCTTCCTAGGTTTTGGCCTTTCTAGGGAGTTTTTCCTAGCCACCGTGCTTCTACACCTGCATTGCTTGCTGTTTTGGGGTTTTAGGCTGGGTTTCTGTACAGCACTTTGAGATATCAGCTGATGTAAGAAGGGCTATATAATTAAGGGGGGAGGGGGTTAGTAAGATGGGGCTGGGGGGTTAGTAAGATGGGGCTGGGGGGTTAGTAAGATGGGGCTGGGGGGTTAGTAAGATGGGGATGGGGCTGGGGGGTTAGTAAGATGGGGCGGGTGGTGGGGGTTAGTAAGATGGGGATGGGGGTGAGGGGGTTAGTAAGATGGGTTGGGGCTGGGGGGTTAGTAAAATGGGGCGGGGGTTAGTAAGATGGGGCAGGTGGTTGGGGTTAGTAAAATGGGGTGGGGGTTAGTAAGATGGGGCAGGGGGAGGGGGTTAGTAAGATGGGGATGGGGCTGAGGGGGTTAGTAAGATGGGGGAGGGGGTTAGTAAGATGGGGGAGGGGGTTAGTAAGATGGGGGAGGGGGTTAGTAAGATGGGGGAGGGGGTTAGTAAGATGGGATGGGGCTGGAGGTTAGTAAGATGGGGCGAGGGATGGGGGTTAGTAAGATGGGGTAGGGGGTGGGGGTTAGTAAGATGGGGTAGGGGGTGGGGGTTAGTAAGATGGGGCAGGGGGTGGGGGTTAGTAAGATTGGGCAGGGGGTGGGGGTTAGTAAGATGGGGCTGGGGGAGGGGTTTAGTAAGATGGGGCGAGGGATGGGGGTTAGTAAAATGAGGTGGGGGTTAGTAAGATGAGGTTGGGGGTTAGTAAGATGGGGCAGGGGGTGGGGGTTAGTAAGATGGGGCAGGAGGTGGGGGTTAGTAAGATGGGGCAGGAGGTGGGGGTTAGTAAGATGGGGCAGGAGGTGGGGGTTAGTAAGATGGGGCAGGGGGTTAGTAAGATGGGGCAGGAGGTGGGGGTTAGTAAGATGGGGGAGGGGGTTAGTAAGATGGGGGAGGGGTTAGTAAGATGGGGGAGGGGGTTAGTAAGATGGGGCAGGGGGTTAGTAAGATGGGGCAGGGGGTTAGTAAGATGGGGCAGGGGGTTAGTAAGATGAGGTGGGGGTTAGTAAGATGGGGCAGGGCGTTAGTAAGATGGGGCAGGGCGTTAGTAAGATGGGGATGGGGTGGGGGTTAGTAAGATGGGGATGGGGCTATTAAAAGGGCACATAGAACATAGGGGGTATGGTTGTCTTTAAGGGCCCTACTGTTCAGGAAATGTAATGTTTTGTTCAAGTCAAAGTCCTGTTGTACTGTGGCCAGGTAGGAAACAGTAGACAGTGTTGTTTTGCTCTGGGGGGCTGTACATCCAGACTGATGTAACTGATGTAGAGGTAATGTGGGTGGAGATGAGAACCCATCAGACATGTTCCCAGCAAGAGATCCATTTTTAAACACCGCCCATTAGCATGGCATAATAATATTCAACTCTGTCAGAGTCCATGTGTTGTCATTGCAGCTCTATGGCAGTACAGTAGATACATTCTCCCAAGGTCTCTGGAGGTCAAACCACTTTCTAGCATCACTCTCAGGCTGCAGAGCTGCGGATTTCCAGCCCAGGAAATTACCGCTCACACCAAATGTTTGGTTTCCTCCCACACAGGGTCACAGACACGCGCGCGCAGGGTCAGCATTGCCAGTGCTGACACAATGGAAACACACACAGGCCTGTGAGGTTTTCCCTTCGAGAGACTGATGGGGAAGAGGGATAAATACTTCTCCACGTTTCCCCAGAGAAATCACCTCCACCTGTTCCCCAGAGAAATCACCTCCACCTGTTCCCCAGAGAAATCACCTCCACCTGTTCCCCAGAGAAATCACCTCCACCTGTTCCCCAGAGAAATCACCTCCACCTGTTCCCCAGAGAAATCACCTCCACCTGTTCCCCAGAGAAATCACCTCCACCTGTTCCCCAGAGAAATCACCTCCACCTGTTCCCCAGAGAAAGAGCGCCAGGAGGGTCATCTCTTCTACATCTGTTATTATGCATGAGATCAGCCTTTTGTTCTTAGGAAGTTTCAAAAACTTACTGACAACACATTTTGTAAAAGATGTGGAGAATCTGATGTTCCACTAAGGACAACATGTAGTAAAGTAATAAACACGAACACCAGAGGAGCACTACTCACTTTAGATTCCACATTATGCAAAAGAAAAGCAAACTTAGTTCTCCAGCACCCACTAACCACATGAACGTTTTCATGGCTAATTGAGCTCATTAACGAGATGCAGCTAATGTAGGAGATAAACCAAAACACGAGGGCATGAGGGGGAGGGCGGGAGGAGGAGGGGAGGGCGGGAGGAGGAGGGGGAGGGAGGGGTGTTTGGGGGTCCGCCGGGGTCGAGCAGGTTGCTTAGCATCACCACGGCGACAAACATTAACAACCTGAGATTTAATTACCTCTGCGGCACGTCGTGACATTTCACACTCTGGTGTTTACTTTTCATTTCCTTTTTGAAAATTAGGCCCTCGTAAAGGCATAATTAGCGGCCGAGGCGTCTGCCGTCGCTCAAAAGGAAGCGAGAGAGAGGAGGAGAGGGATGGAAGTCTATTAAAACCCATTTGAATGGTTTTAATAAAGGCATCTCGTTTGGCCTCCGCTCAACAATGTTATCTTGTGGCTAATGACTCATTTTCATCCTCTTTGTTTGCGGTGCATTGGGACTAGTGTGTTTGGGTCCTCCATGGTAACACACACAGAAAAGGCAATTTTTAAGCAGGTTCCATTGGACTAGGTATGGTCCCTCAACAATACATCCTACTTCAGCTGATGTGGTAGGCTTGAGGAATGGAGTAAAGATCATTTCGACATCCAGTTCTGGGCTTTGGACATCAGACTGATATGAGGTGTGCATGCACACAGCTGTGAGGCCTAGGGTTGTGTCCTAAATGGTTCCCTATTCCCTACTTTTGACCAGGGCCCTATATAGGGAATATGGTGTTGTTTTGATGCTGTCTACCTCACTGTGTCTGCTGTATTGAAGGAGTTTGAACATAATCATGGGTAGCATGGGAGCTGGATATAAAGTGTAGCCTATAGCGTTGCAATCTCCTCTAAATTGATTTGTCCTTGGGACGTATTCTGCTTAGATCACAAATCACATTTTATTTGTCAAATGCTTCATAAACAACAGGTGTAGACTAACAGTGATGCTTACTTACGGGTCCTTTTCCAACAATGCAGAGATAAAGATAAAATAATAGTAGCAGAAATGGTGACACTAGGAATAAATGCACAGTGAATAATGAATAACAAGGACTGTAAGCCCCCCTTTGACTGTTTAGAGTACAAGGAAACACATTTTATTTGATCAGTTTCATTTGACACTCTTGCCTCTTGTCTACCCAGACAATTGTTTTGGTTTGGGTGTTCTTGCATCCACTGACCTCATATCTGGGCCCCACATAGTTCTGTTATCTTAAGTGTTTGTTTTTGCTGTTCGGAAACTTTGAACACTGGGACTTCCATGGCGGGGGCTTTTCAGTTTTGATCTTAACTAGACACTTGCCATCCATAGCCAACGGACCTATTGTCTCGCTTGACCTCATTTCTGTCTTCTGTGACCGAGTCAAGTCAGATAGTCAGGGTTGACTTAGTGGCTGCGCTTCATACCAGGAAGTTGTTCCCTTCTGCCCTTGTTCACTCCCCATCACTGAACAAAACAGGACTCGATAGGTTAAGAACAATATGGCGACCTTAACTAGGCATCAGTATTCTTTACAGCTGTCCAGTTGTCTCACATCCGTGAAGGGGAGAGAACTAGGGCAAAGGGGAGAGAACTAGGGCAAAGGGGAGAGAACTAGGGCAAAGGGGAGAGAACTAGGGCAAAGGGGAGGGAACTAGGGCAAAGGGGAGGGAACAACTTCATGGAATAGATCACAGCCATTGACTGAGTGATAAAGAGGAGGGAGGGAGGATCACAGGAAAGAGGTCCTGCCGCTCTGCTTTCTGACCAATGGAAGGGCTCTGATGTACAGTAAACCAAGTGGGGTGGGCAGGGTGCCAGAACCTCTGCTCAGCATGAACAGGAAGGCGGCCCCTGCGTCTTTAAGCAGCTGCATCCTGAGAGATAAGGGCCATGGTGGGGGGGGGGGGTTGTAACAACCCAACAGCATTGGGGAAATAGAGAAGCAGACATCACTCTACTGGGAAATAGAGGAGCAGACATCACTCTACTGGGAAATAGAGGAGCAGACATCGCTCTACTGGGAAGTGGAGGAGCAGACATCGCTCTACTGGGAAGTGGAGGAGCAGACATCGCTCTACTGGGAAATGGAGGAGCAGACATCGCTCTACTGGGAAATGGAGGAGCAGACATCGCTCTACTGGGAAGTGGAGGAGCAGACATCGCTCTACTGGGAAGTGGAGGAGCAGACATCGCTCTACTGGGAAGTGGAGGAGCAGACATCGCTCTACTGGGAAGTGGAGGAGCAGACATCGCTCTACTGGGAAGTGGAGGAGCAGACATCGCTCTACTGGGAAGTGGAGGAGCAGACATCGCTCTACTGGGAAGTAGACTGTATCATTTCCCGGCTTCTCCCTTCTCCCTCACTCAACATGCAGGGAATGGAAGCACAGGAGCCATCTCGGTCTGTTTTCCGTCTCATGGATTGAATAATGGTGGCGACTCTCTCCAACCGATGCTTACACCCATCCAAAGCTTTTAAATCCATGATGGGGACTGTGTAGAGCATTGGGAGGAAATGAGCCTTCTCTATGGCCAGTTTTCTAGATCACAGGAAGTGCACTAGGGATGCTCTTTATGTTTGTGCCTACTACCAACCTCTCACCTCCCTCTCTTTCTCTCCTCCCCTCTGCAGATTGTCTTTGAGGCTGTGAGCACAGGACAACGAGGCCTACTGGCCATCAAGGGCATCATCTTGCAAGGCCACCAGTGCAGTAAGTCTCCATTGCTACGCACGCACGCACACAATGAATGTGTTATGTATTCAAGTCCCATAACTCACTGGGTTATCACTCTTCAGGCCCCCCCCTCCCTAATCTCTCGCTCCTCACTAGTTATATTGCTGTCACCTACCGACCCATGTCTTTGCTATATAGTGAACTCCATATAGGTATGTTACTGGGCAATGTATTTCCAGCCCGTCCTGTGACATGAATGAAGCCAGGATATACTACACAGCCCGTCATATTAAATGTGTTTCACTGAGACAAAGGCAAAAAGAGGGGAGGGGAGCAAGCATCCTGTCATTCTCCTGCTCTCCAGGAAAGACTCCCTGATACACAATCCTCCCCCAGATTTGTGAAATTCTGTGCGAGTAAGCTAGACTAAATGCCTCGGATAGAACTCACAGATCTGCTTAGCCATGTAGCCAGGTGCCGAGGAAGACCCCTCTGCCGAGGAACACCACTCCACATGTGTGAGGATTCACTCTGAGTGCGTAGATTGGTCTTCACACCGCACACATTATGTTGAATGAAGATATAAACACCCAGAAACATCTCACATTTTTCTGCATCACATTTCAGTTTTGTATATTTGTTTTATTAGCAACGTTGCTGCGTAGATGTATGACTTTCCAAGGGCACTCAACAGATTACGTGTCAACAAAGAGAGGTACTTAGCTCATGAGACCGTTGACTTCTTTTTGAGTTTGGCCCAGGTTCAGGTTTGTTTCCCAGGTGAAGCAGGGCAATACCATTAGCCCTCAGCTCCAAAGATTGGGGGAGTGCTGAGCTGGGAGATATCAGGGCCGCAGTTACTTCACAAGAGCTTTTTTAATTGCCTACCACAGAGTTCCGTGGCGTGCACCTCATCTCAGATATCAGAATCAAGGTCGTCGCCTGCCACGGCCCGCCCGCTTCGAACACGGAGAGACAAGGGGGAGCTAATTAAAAAGTCCTTTACATAATTTGATTAGCATGGACTTTCATCCTTGCGTTAGTGAGGTGGTGATCCAACTTCCATTAGACATTCAGATTGACCCAGATACGTCAGCTTTGTTGTTAGTTCAGCTGCCTGACTAAGGGGACAAACCCCCCCCCCCCCCCCCCTTTATCTCTCTCTCACACACACACACACACACACACACACACACACACACACACACACACACACACACACACACACACACACACACACACACACACACACACACACACACACACACACACACACACGCACACAGTATCAACAAGGCTACAAGGAAGCATGTTTTGTTCCCTGTTTAGTGGCTTTCTTTCCTCTTTACCGTAGCCACTGCCCAAGCCTGAAGCGGGGTTGTTTTGTACGCATACAGTCCACACTCAAGGTTTCCAAACGGCCAAACATTCAATGAGATCCAGGGATATGGTGCAACAAAAATGTTTGTTCTTCTTATATCTAACAAAAAAATGATTCTCCAATCAACTTAAATCAGAGATTACTTGACATGGAAAATACATAATATGACCCGTTTGTATGTCTGTCTGTCTGTCTGTATGGTCAAAAAACTATACCGCTCCCGCGTCTAGCAAAGACTCCTCCCCCCGAAGGCCCAACTTCCTGCCTTTATCCTAACACACTTACTACAGCACAATGAATGGGCAAGAGGGGGGGAGGGGGCAAAAACTAAGTTACACTAACAACAAATTAATATATCTCAATCAGGTAAATATAAATTCTAAAGGTACATCCCTAATAAATTTTATTTTATATAGCCCTTCGTACATCAGCTAATATCTCGAAGTGCTGTACAGACACCCAGCCTAAAACCCCAAACAGCTAGTAATGCAGGTGTAGAAGCACGGTGTAGAAGCACGGTGGCTAGGAAAAACTCCCTAGAAAGGCCAAAACCTAGGAAGAAACCTAGAGAGGAACCAGGCTATGAGGGGTGGCCAGTCCTCTTCTGGCTGTGCCGGGTGGAGATTATAACAGAACTATGCCAAGATGTTCAAAAATGTTCATAAGTGACAAGCATGGTCAAATAATAATCATGAATAATTTTCAGTTGGCTTTTCATAGCCGATCATCAAGAGTTGAAAAACAACAGGTCTGGGACAGGTGGCGGTTCCATAACCGCAGGCAGAACAGCTGAAACTGGAATAGCAGCAAGGCCAGGCGGACTGGGGACAGCAAGGAGTCACCACGGGCGGCAGTCCCGACGCATGGTCCTAGGGCCCAGGTCCTCCGAGAGAAAGAAAGAGAGAAGGAGAAAATTAGAGAGAGCCAAGATTTTCAAAATGTTCATAAATGACAAGCATGGTCAAATAATAATCAGGAATAAATCTCAGTTGGCTTTTCATAGCCGATCATTAAGAGTTGAAAACAGCAGGTCTGGGACAGGTAGGGGTTCCGTAACCGCAGGCAGAACAGTTGAAACTGGAATAGCAGCAAGGCCAGGCGGACTGGGGACAGCAAGGCGTCACCACGGCCGGTAGTCCCGACGTATGGTCCTAGGGCTCAGGTCCTCCGAGAGAAAGAAAGAGAGAAGGAGAAAATTAGAGAGAGCCAAGATTTTCAAAATGTTCATAAATGACAAGCATGGTCAAATAATAATCAGGAATAAATCTCAGTTGGCTTTTCATAGCCGATCATTAAGAGTTGAAAACAGCAGGTCTGGGACAGGTAGGGGTTCCGTAACCACAGGCAGAACAGTTGAAACTGGAATAGCAGCAAGGCCAGGCGGACTGGGGACAGCAAGGTGTCATCATGCCCGGTAGTCCTGACGTATGGTCCTAGGGCTCAGGTTCACAGAGAGAAAGAGAGAACGAGAGAATTAGAGAGAGCATACTTAAATTCACACAGGACACTGGATAAGACAGGAGAAGTACTCCAGGTAACCAACTGACCCTAGCCCCCCGACACAAACTACTGCAGCATAAATACTGGAGGCTGAGACAGGAGCGGTCAGGAGACACTGTGGCCCCATCCGAAGAAACCCCCGGACAGGGCCAAATAGGAAGGATATAACCCCACCCACTTTGCCAAAGCACAGCCCCCGCACCACTAGAGGGAAATCCTCAACCACCAACTTACAATCCTGAGACAAGGCCGAGTATAGCCCACAAAGGTCTCCACCACAGCACAAACCAAGGGGGGGCGCCAACCCAGACAGGAAGATCACGTCAGTAACTCAACCCACTCAAGTGACGCACCCCTCCTAGGGACGGCATGAAAGAGCACCAGCAAGCCAGTGACTCAGCCCCTGTAACAGGGTTAGAGGCAGAGAATCCCAGTGGAGAGAGGGGAACCGGCCTGGCAGAGACAGCAAGGGCGGTTCGTTGCTCCAGAGCCTTTCCGTTCACCTTCACACTCCTGGGCCAGGCTACACTCAATCATATGACCTACTGAAGAGATAAGTCTTCAGTAAAGACTTAAAGGTTGAGACCGAGTCTGCGTCTCTCACATGGGTAGGCAGACTGTTCCATAAAAATGGAGATCTATAGGAGAAAGCCCTGCCTCCCGCTGTTTGCTTAGAAATTCTAGGGACAATTAGGAGGCCTGCGTCTTGTGACCGTAGCGTACGTATTGGTATGTACGGCAGGACCAACTCGGAAAGATAGGTAGGAGCAAGCCCATGTAACGCTTTATAGGTTAACAGTAAAACCTTGAAATCAGCCCTTGCCTTAACAGGAAGCCAGTGTAGGGAAGCTAGCACTGGAGTAATATGATCAAATTTCTTGGTTCTAGTCAGGATTCTAGCAGCCGTATTTAGCACTAACTGAAGTTTATTTAGTGCTTTATCCGGGTAGCCGGAAAGTAGAGCATTGCAGTAGTCTAACCTAGAAGTAACAAATGCATGGATTAATTTTTCTGCATCATTTTTGGACAGAAAATTTCGGATTTTTGCAATGTTACGTAGATGGAAAAAAGCTGTCCTTGAAACAGTCTTGATATGTTCGTCAAAAGAGAGATCAGGGTCAAGAGTAACGCCGAGGTCCTTCACAGTTTTATTTGAGACGACTTTACAACCATCAAGATGAATTGTCAGATTTAACAGAAGATCTCTTTGTTTCTTGGGACCTAGAACAAGCATCTCTGTTTTGTCCGAGTTTAAAAGTAGAAAGTTTTCAGCCATCCACTTCCTTATGTCTGAAACACAGGCTTCTAGCGAGGGCAATTTTGGGGCTTCACCATGTTTCATTGAAATGTACAGCTGTGTGTCATCCGCATAGCAGTGAAAGTTAACATTATGTTTTCGAATAACATCCCCAAGAGGTAAAATATATAGTGAAAACAATAGTGGTCCTAAAACGGAACCTTGAGGAACACCGAAATGTACAGTTGATTTGTCAGAGGACAGACCATTCACAGAGACAAACTGATATCTTTCCGACAGGTAAGATCTAAACCAGGCCAGAACTTGTCCGTGTAGACCAATTTGGGTTTCCAGTCTCTCCAAAAGAATGTGGTGATCGATGGTGTCAAAGGCAGCACTAAGGTCTAGTAGCACGAGGACAGATGCAGAGCCTCGGTCTGACGCCATTAAAAGGTCATTTACCACCTTCACAAGTGCAGTCTCAGTGCTATGATGGGGTCTAAAACCAGACTGAAGCATTTCGTATACATTATTTGTCTTCAGAAAGGCAGTGAGTTGCTGCGCAACAGCTTTTTCTAAAATCTTTGAGAGGAATGGAAGATTCGATATAGGCCGATAGTTTTTTATATTTTCCGGGTCAAGGTTTGGCTTTTTCAAGAGAGGCTTTATCACTGCCACTTTTAGTGAGTTTGGTACACATCCGGTGGATAGAGAGCTGTTTATTATGTTCAACATAGGAGGGCCAAGCACAGGAAGCAGCTCCTTCAGCAGTTTAGTAGGAATAGGATCCAGTATGCAGCTTGAAGGTTTAGAGGCCATTATTATTTTCATCATTGTGTCAAGAGATATAGTACTAAAACACTTAAGTGTCTCTCCCGATCCCAGGCCCTCGCAGAGCTGTGCAGATCCAGGACAGCTAAGCCCTGGAGGAATACGCAGATTCAAAGAGGAGTCCGTAATTTGCTTTCTAATGGTCATGATCTTTTCCTCAAAGAAGTTCATGAATTTATTACTGCTGAAGTGAAAGCCATCCTCTCTTGGGGAATGCTGCTTTTTAGTTAGTTTCGCAACAGTATCAAAAAGAAATTTTGGATTGTTCTTATTTTCCTCGATTAAGTTGGAAAAGTAGGATGAGCGAGCAGCAGTGAGGGCTCTTCGGTACTGCACGGTACTGTCTTTCCAAGCTAGTCGGAAGACTTCCAGTTTGGTGTGGCGCCATTTCCGTTCCAATTTCCTGGAAGCTTGCTTCAAAGCTCGGGTATTTTCTGTATACCAGGGAGCTAGTTTCTTATGACAAATGTTTTTCGTTTTTAGGGGTGCAACTGCATCTAGGGTATTGCGCAAGGTTAAATTGAGTTCCTCAGTTAGGTGGTTAACTGATTTTTGTCCTCTGACGTCCTTGGGTAGGCAGAAGGAGTCTGGAAGGGCATCAAGGAATTTTTGTGTTGTCTGAGAATTTATAGCACGACTTTTGATGCTCCTTGGTTGGGGTCTGAGCAGATTATTTGTTGCGATTGCAAACGTAATAAAATGGTGGTCCGATAGTCCAGGATTATGTGGAAAAACATTAAGATCTACAACATTTATTCCATGGGACAAAACTAGGTCCAGAGTATGACTGTGGCAGTGAGTAGGTCCAGAGACATGTTGGACAAAACCCACTGAGTCGATAATGGCTCCGAAAGACTTTTGGAGTGGGTCTGTGGACTTCTCCATGTGAATATTAAAATCACCAAAAATTAGAATATGATCTGCTATGACTACAAGGTCTGATAGGAATTCAGGAAACTCAGAGAGGAACGCTGTATATGGCCCAGGAGGCCTGTAAACAGTAGCTATAAAAAGTGATTGAGTAGGCTGCATAGATTTCATGACTAGAAGCTCAAAAGACGAAAACGCCATTTTTTTTTTTGTAAATTGAAATTTGCTATCGTAAATGTTAGCAACACCTCCGCCTTTGCGGGATGCACGGGGGATATGGTCACTAGTGTAACCAGGAGGTGAGGCCTCATTTAACACAGTAAATTCATCAGGCTTAAGCCATGTTTCAGTCAGGCCAATCACATCAAGATTATGATCAGTGATTAGTTCATTGACTATGACTGCCTTTGAAGTGAGGGATCTAACATTAAGTAACCCTATTTTGAGATGTGAGGTATCACGATCTCTTTCAATGATGGCAGGAATGGAGGAGGTCTTTATCCTAATAAGATTGCTAATATTTCATCATATACATTAATATTTAATATATTTACACAAATGTACATGGAGCTCTGTATGTTCTGTCTTTCATACAAATATGTCCAAATCGGCTCTAACACCCTGTAATGGGAATTTCAAGATGGGGAGAGGAGAGCAGTCATTGATAAAGTCTATCAAAATCAATCTAGTTTAATTACAAGTTGCAACCGACACCTCCAGCACAGAAGCAGAGAAAGTCCTAACTGGCCTTCTCTAAGCAGGCCGTTATGTTCTAATCTCACTGCACCAATGTTCTGTAAACAGCCGCCGAGAGGCTTGTAGGAATTCACAACGTCAGCTGCTACAGATTCACACAGTGCCACAGAATACAATAGCAATCAGTATCCTCTGTCCTTGTACCTCCAGTCTGGCCTCAATCACTGTCAACAGATATGAAAGCAATCCAAAACATTCAGTAACAAGTTGTGGCCATCAACCCATACACAAATGAGTGTCACACATAGAACCCTGGAAATCAGGTGTGTTACAGAAAGGGAAACATGTAAATGTGCTAAGTATTTGATAATTGATAATTGTAAACTGAATATGAACTGTATTCATCTTAAATTTCCCCATTACACCGCCAAAACACAGGGTGCTCTGAACACAGGGTGCTCTGAACACAGGGTGCTCTGAACACAGGGGCGAGACATTTGTTTTTGGCCCCATTTTGATCTGCTCCCTGACCCCTAACCCCCCCCCGCTTTCGCATTTCCCCGCTATTGTTGCGTCGGTGAAAACTTTCCTCTAATATCCTTGAACTCTGGGGAGATACGACAGGTTTGTACTTCCCCCGGCTTGAATATTTTCACCACGGCTTATTTTCATGCCTCCTGACCTCCTCTCACCACTGTAATATCCTGATTGTAAATGCTGTCCCAGAGACTCCTGGGAAGGAGGTAAAAAAAATAAATGTGGAATCCATTTTGTGATTGAATCTCGTCAGATTTCACCCCGCGTGGCTCAAGCGATCAGACCAAGGTTAGGCCAACAGAGAAGAAATGTGATTTGTTTTTGGTGGGATTAAAGGATAATAGGCCGTTTAGGTGAAAGGGGGATACCTAGTCAGTTGTAACACTTAATGCATTCAACTGAAATGTGTCTTCCGCATTTAACCCAACCCCTCTGAATCAGAGGCTGCCATAATCGACATCCACGTTTTCGGCACCCGTGGTTAACTGCCTTGCTCAGGGGCAGAATGACAGATTTCTATCTTGTCAGCTTGGGGATTCAATCCAGCAACCTTTCAGTTACTGGCCCAACGCTCTAACCACGCCCCTGTTTAGTATGATTTGCGGAAGATGCTAAATGCAGTTGAAGTCGGAAGTTTACATACGTTTTTCAACCACTCCACAAATTTCTTGTTAACAAACCATAGTTTTGGCAAGTCGGTTAGGACATCTACTTTGTGCCAGGTCACAGTTGCAAATGAGAACTTGTTCTCAACTAGCCTACCTGGTTAAATAAAGGTGAAATAAATAAAAAATTGTGCATGACACAAGTAATTTTTCCAACAATTGTTTATAGGCAGATTATTTCACTTATAATTCACTGTATCACAATTCCAGTGGGTCAGAAGTTTACATACACTAAGTTGACTGTGCCTTTAAACAGCTTGGAAAATTCCAGAAAATGATGTCATGGCTTTAGAAGCTTCTGATTGACTCAAATGATGTCAATTAGCCTATCGGAGGTGTACCTGTGGATGTATTTCAAGTCCTACCATTAAACTCAGTGCCTCTTTGCTTGACATCATGGGAAAATCAAAAGAAATCAGCCAAGGCCTCAGAAAAAAATTGTAAACCTCCACAAGTCTGGTTCATCCTTGGGAGCAATTTCCAAACGCCTGAAGGTACCACGTTCATCTGTACAAACAATACTACGCAAGTATATACACTAGAGGTTGGACGATTTTATGATTTTTCAATACCGATACAGATTATTGGAGGACCAAAAAAAGCCGATATCGGCTGATTTTTTAAAAATGTTAAAAAATTTGTAATAATGACAATTACAACAATACTGAATGAAAACTTTTATTTTAACTTAATATAATACATAAATAAAATAAATTTAGCCTCAAATAAATAATGAAACATGTTCAATTTGGTTTAAATAATGCAAAAACAAAGTGTTGGAGAAGAAAGTAAAAGTGCAATATGTGCCATGTAAAAAAGCTAAAGTTTAAGTTCCTTGCGCAGAACATGAGAACATATGAAAGCTGGTGGTTCCTTTTAACATGAGTCTTCAATATTCCCAGGTAAGACGTTTTAGGTTGTAGTTATTATAGGAATTATAGGATTATTTCTCTCTATACGATTTGTATTCCATATACCTTTGACTATTGGATGTTCTTATTGGCACATTAGTATTGCCAGTGTAACAGTATAGCTTCCGTCCCTCTCCTCGCCCCGAACCAGGAACACATCGACAACAGCCACCCTCGAAGCATCGTTACCCATCGCTCCACAAAAGCCGCGGCTCTTGCAGAGCAAGGGGAACAACTACTTCAAGGTCTCAGAGCGAGTGACGTCACCGATTGAAACACTATCAGCGCTCACCCCGCTAACTAGCTAGCGATTTCACATCGGTTACACCAACCTAATCTCAGGAGTTGATAGGCTTGAAGTCATAAACAGCTCAATGCTTGAAGCACAGCGAAGAGCTGCTGGCAAAACGCACAAAAGTGCTGTTTGAATGAATGCTTATGAGCCTGCTGCTGCCAACCACCGCTCAGTCAGACTGCTCTATCAAATATCAAACCATAGACTTAATTATAACATTATAACACACAGAAATACGAGCCTTAGGTCATTAATATGGTATAATCCGGAAACTCATTTCGAAAACAAAACGTTTATTCTTTCAGTGAAATACAGAACCGTTCCGTATTTTATCTAACGGGTGGCATCCATAAGTCTAAATATTCCTGTTACATTGCACAACCTTCAATATTATGTCATAATTACGTAAAATTCTGGCAAATTAGTTCGCAACGAGCCAGGTGGCCAAAACTGTTGCATATACCCTGACACTGTTGCACAGAACGCAAGAGAAGTGACACAATTTCCAGAGTTTTTAATATTGCCTGCTAACCTGGCTTTCTTTTAACTAAATATGCAGGTTTAAAAAAATATACTTCTGTGTATTGATTTTAAGAAAGGCATTGATGTTTATGGTTAGGTACATTCGTGCAACGATTGCGCTTTTGTTAAATCATTCCCCGTTTGGCGAAGTTGGCTGTCTTTGTTAGGAAGAAATAGTCTTCACACAGTTCGCAACGAGCCAGGCGGCCCAAACTGCTGCATATACCCTGTCTCTGTTGCACAGAAAGCAAGAGAAGTGACACAATTTCCCTAGTTAAATGAAATTTATGTTATCAGGCAATATTAACTAAATATGCAGGTTTAAAAAATATATACTTGTGTATTGATTTTATGAAAAAGGTATTGATGTTTATGGTTAGGTACACATTGGTGCAAAGACAGTGCTTTTTTAGGCTAAGTAGCCTATGATTCAATGATAAATTAACAGGCACCGCAACCATTATATGCAACGGAGGACACGCTAGATAAACTAGTAGTATCGTCAACCATGTGTAGTTAACTAGTGATTATGTTAAGATTGATTGTTTTTTATAAGATACGTTTAATGCTAGCTAGCACCTTACCTTGGCTCCTTGCTGCACTCGCATAACAGGTAGTCAGCCTGCCACGCAGTCTCCTCGTGGAGTGCAATGTAATCGGCCATGATCGGTGTCCAAAAATACTGATTACCGATTGTTATGAAAAATTGAAATCGGCCCTAATTAATCGGCCATTCCGATTAATCGGTTGACCTCTAATAAACACCATGTGACCACGCAGCCGTCATACCGCTCAGGAAGGAGACGCGTTCTGTCTCCTAGAGATGAACGTACTTTGGTGAGAAAAGTGCAAATCAATCCCAGAACAACAGCAAAGGACCTTGTGAAGATGCTGGAGGAAACAGGTACAAAAGTATCTATATCCACAGTAAAACGAGTCCTAAATCGACGTAACCTGAAAGTCCGTTCAGCAAGGAAGAAGGCACTGCTCCAAAACTGCCATAAAAAAGCCAGACTACGGTTTGCAATTGCACATGGGGACAAAGACCATACTTTTTGGAGAAATGTCTGATGAAACAAAAATAGAACTGTTTGGCCATAATGACCATCGTTATGTTTGGAGGGAAAATGTGGAGGCTTGCAAGCCGAAGAACACCATCCCAACCATGAAGCACGGGGGTGGCAGCATCATGTTGTGGGGTGCTTTGCTGCAGGAGGGACTGGTGCACTTCACAAAATAGATGGCATTGTGAGGTAGGAAAATTATGTGGATATATTGAAGCAACATCTCAAGACATCAGTCAGGAAGTTAAAGCTTGGTCGCAAATGGGTCTTCCAAATGGACAATGACCCCGAGCATACTTCCAAAGTTGTGGCAAAATGGCTTAAGGACAACAAAGTCAAGGTATTGGAGTGGCCATCACAAAGCCCTGACCTCAATCTTATAGAAAATTTGTGTGCAGAACTGAAAAAGCGTGTGCGAGCAAGGAGGCCAACAAACCTGACTCAGTTACACCAGCTCTGTCAGGAGGAATGGGCTGAAATTCACCCAACTTATTTTGGGAAGCTTTTGGAAGGCTACCCAAAACGTTTGACACAAGTTAAACAATGTAAAGGCAATGCTACCAAATACTAATTGAGTGTATGTAAACTTCTGACCCACAGGGAATGTGACGAAATAAATAAAAGCTGAAATAAATCATTTTCTCTACTATTTTTCTGACATTTCACGTTCTTAAAATAAAGTGGTGATCCTAACTGACCTAAGACGGGGAATTTTTACTCTGATTAAATGTCAGGAATTGTGAAAAACTGAGTTTAAATGTATTTGCTTAAGATGTATGTAAACTTCCGACTTCAACTGTACATGCCCGGCCTATTGGATAGATTGAGAAATGGAAATTCTGAAGGAAAAAAAATTCAGTTTACCCACCGTATGCTCAATATGAATGGAAATGTTATCCACTATCAGTTGAATTTAATTAGAGTCTGATACAATAATACATGCATATACTTTAATTAGAATGCTTCATATGGTCTAGGTTGTTAATGTGTGTATATCTATTTTGCAGTGAGCACCCCACACTTCCTCCACATCAAAGGTGTGGAGGTCAACGCCAGGCAGACCGCCACCTTCCAGTGCACAGTCAACGGTCGACCACAAGACAGCCACAACCTCTGGTTACAGGCAAGTACATTTTGATCTTAAACAGTCCTATGCGGTCATTTTAGATCCTTAATGCCACAGTGTTGGTGTCACATGAAGACAAACTGCCATTACCAGACTCCTTGTGTATGGCACATCTTCTTGAACCTTGGTTGACATCTGGACCTGAAATGAGAAGCTCTGTGTTTTACACCGTTCTCCATGACATTACTGTGGAGCGGAAGGATCCAGACCTCTACCTACCTAATGAGGGCCCTACTCTGAACAGACCTCTACCTACCTAATGAGGGCCCTACTCTGAACAGACCTCTACCTACCTAATGAGGGCCCTACTCTGAACAGAGCTCTACCTACCTAATGAGGGCCCTACTCTGAACAGAGCTCTACCTACCTAATGAGGGCCCTACTCTGAACAGAGCTCTACCTACCTAATGAGGGCCCTACTCTGAACAGACCTCTACCTACCTAATGAGGGCCCTACTCTGAAAAGACCTCTACCTACCTAATGAGGGCCCTACTCTGAACAGACCTCTACCTACCTAATGAGGGCCCTACTCTGAACAGACCTCTACCTACCTAATGAGGGCCCTACTCTGAACAGACCTCTACCTACCTAATGAGGGCCCTGCTCTGAACAGACCTCTACCTACACTACTGTTCAAAAGTTTGGGGTCACTTAGAAATGTCCTTGTTTTTGAAAGATTTTTTTTTTTTTCTCTATTTAAAATAACATAATTGATCAGAAATACAGTGTAGACGTTAATGTTATAAATTACTATTGTAGCTAGAAACTGCAGATTAAATTTATTTTTATTTTTATATCTACATAGGCGTACAGAGGCAAATTATCAGCAACCATCACTCCTGTGTTCCAATGGCACGTTGTGTTCGCTAATCCAAGTTTATCATTTTAAAAGGTTAATTGATCATTAGAAAACCCTTTTGCAATTATGTTAGCACAGCTGAAAACTGTTGTTCTGATTAAAGAAGCAATTAAACTGGCTTTTAAACTAGTTGAGTATCTGGAGCATCAGCATTTGTGGGTTCGATAACAGGCTCAAAATGGCCAGAAACAAAGACTTTCTTCTGAAACTCGTCGGTCTATTCTTGTAAAACACCAGTCTCAATGTCAACAGTGAAGAGGTGACTCTGGGATGCTAGCCTTCTAGGCTGAGTTCCTCTGACTGGTGTCTGTTCTTTTGCCCATCTTAATCTTTTCTTTTTGTTGGCCAGTCTGAGATATGGCTTTTTCTTTGCAACTCTGCATAGAAGGCCAGCATCCCGGAGTCGCATCTTCACTGTTGACGTTGAGACTGGTGTTTTTCGGGTACTATTTAATGAAGCTGCCAGTTGAGGACTTGTGAGGATTCTGTTTCTCAAACTAGTGTGTGTTGCTTCACAGTCCCTGCTGTTACATAAGATGTTTTTTTTTCTTGTTTTTTAAATCAAATTTTACTGCTTGCGTCAGTTACTTGATGTGGAATAGAGTTCCTTGTAATCATGGCTCTATGTAGTACTGTGTGCCTCCCATAGTCTGTTCTGTACTTGGGGACTGTGAAGAGACCTCTGGTGGCATGTCTTGTGGGGTATGCATGGGTGTCCGAGCTTTGTGCCAGTAGTTTAGACAGACAGCTCGGTGCATTCAACATGTCAATACCTCTCATTAATTAAAGTAGTGATGAAGACCACTTTCAGCCAGGAGAGATTGACATGCATATTATTAATATTAGCTCTCTGTGTACATCCAAAGGCCAGCCGTGCTGCCCTGTTCTGAGCCAATTGCAATATTCCTTAGTCCTTTTTTGTGGCACCTGACCACACGACTGAACAGTAGTCAAGGTGCGACAAAATTAGGGCCTGTAGGACCTGCCTTGTTGACAGTGTTGTTAAGACAGAGCATCGCTTTATTATAGACAGACTTCTCCCCATATTAGCTACTACTGCATCAATATGTTTTGACCATGACAGTTTTCAATCTAGTGTTACTCCAAGCAGTTTAGTCATCTCAACTTGCTCAATTTCCACCTTATTTATTACAATATTTAGTTGAGGTTTAGAGTTTAGTGAGTGTTTTGTTCCAAATACAATGCTTTTAGTTTTATAAATATTTAGGGCCAACTTATTCCTTGCCACCCACTCTGAAACTAACTGCAGCTCTTTGTGGCGTGTTGCAGTCATTTCAGTCGCTGTAGTAGCTGACGTGTATAGCTTTGAGTCATCCGTATACATAGAAACTCTGGCTTTACTCAAAGTCAGTGGCATGTCAATAGTAAAAATTTAAAAAAGCAAGAGGCCTAAACAGCTAACCTGGGGAATTCCTGATTCTAACTGGATTATATTTGATAGGCTAACATTAAAGAACCCTCTGTGTTCTGTTAGACAAGTAACTATTTTTCCACATTATAGCAGGGGGTGTAAAGCCAAAACACATACGTTTTTCCAGCAGCAGACTATGATCAATAATGTCAAAAGCTGCACTGAAGTCTAACAAGACAGCCCCCACAATCATTTTATCATCAATTTCTCTCAGCCAATCATCAGTCATTTGTGGAAGTGCTGTGCTTGTTGAGTGTCCTTCCCTATAAGAATGTTGAAATTCTGTTGTCAATTTTCTTGTCATCTGCATATCACTGTGTTATCTGTAGGTTGACAGTGTGTGAGGTAGATCAGTGTGCTATCGGTAGGTTGACAGTAAATTAGGTAATCGCTCCTCTTAACGAATACCTTTCATCCTCGTTAATGCCGGAGATGAAACACTAGCATTAAGTGAAATCCCCCCCGGTGACAGTAATGAAGAAATATTCCTGACAAACAAATGGCCCCCCATCTGGTATGGGTGTGTGTGTGTTTGGTTTTGTCGGCGTGTGTGTGGTGACAGCTGTGAGGAAGCCGGGGCACAGAGAGAACACACAGCGTGGCGCTTGCTGACAGGATTCTCTGTCCCTCTCGCTCTTCAAACAGACCAGCAGACCAACACAAACATACACACAGCCTGCTGACACAACACTGCTGGTATTGCCAGAAGTTGTGTTTGACCCCCTCTTCCAATTTCATGCACCACAAGAAAACATTGGGAGGACATCTCCTCTAACATAAAGAAAATAGCGGGAGGATATCTCCCCTAACATAGACATCAGGAGGATATCTCCCCTAACATAGACATCAGGAGGATATCTCCCCTAACATAGACATCAGGAGGATATCTCCCCTATCATTAAGACAACATCAGGAGGATATCTCCCCTATCATAGACATCAGGAGGATATCTCCCCTAACATAGACATCAGGAGGATATCTCCCCTATCATAGACATCAGGAGGATATCTCCCCTATCATTAAGACAACATCAGGAGGATATCTCCCCTATCATAGACATCAGGAGGATATCTCCCCTATCATAGACATCAGGAGGATATCTCCCCTAACATAGACATCAGGAGGATATCTCCCCTAACATAGACATCAGGAGGATATCTCCCCTAACATAAACATCAGGAGGATATCTCCCCTAACATAAACATCAGGAGGATATCTCCCATAACATAGACATCAGGAGGATATCTCCCCTATCATTAAGACAACATCAGGAGGATATCTCCCCTATCATTAAGACAACATCAGGAGGATATCTCCCCTAACATAGACATCAGGAGGATATCTCCCCTAACATAGACATCAGGAGGATATCTCCCCTAACATAGACATCAGGAGGATATCTCCCCTAACATAGACATCCTGAGGATATCTCCCCTATCATAAACATCAGGAGGATATCTCCCCTAACATAGACATCAGGAGGATATCTCCCCTATCATAAAGACAACATCAGGAGGATATCTCCCCTATCATAGACATCAGGAGGATATCTCCCCTATCATTAAGACAACATCAGGAGGATATCTCCCCTAACATAGACATCAGGAGGCTATCTCCCCTATCATAGACATCAGGAGGATATCTCCCCTAACATAGACATCAGGAGGATATCTCCCCTATCATAAAGACAACATCAGGAGGATATCTGCCCTATCATAGACATCAGGAGGATATCTCCCCTAACATAGACATCAGGAGGATATCTCCCCTAACATAGACATCAGGAGGATATCTCCCCTAACATAAACATCAGGAGGATATCTCCCCTAACATAAACATCAGGAGGATATCTCCCCTAACATAGACATCAGGAGGATATCTCCCCTAACATAGACATCAGGAGGATATCTCCCCTAACATAGACATCAGGAGGATATCTCCCCTATCATAGACATCAGGAGGATATCTCCCCTATCATAGACATCAGGAGGATATCTCCCCTAACATAGACATCAGGAGGATATCTCCCCTAACATAGACATCAGGAGGATATCTCCCCTAACATAGACATCAGGAGGATATCTCCCCTAACATAGACATCAGGAGGATATCTCCCCTATCATAGACATCAGGAGGATATCTCCCCTAACATAGACATCAGGAGGATATCTCCCCTATCATAAAGACAACATCAGGAGGATATCTCCACTAACATAGACATCAGGAGGATAACTCCCCTATCATAGACTTCAGGAGGATATCTCCCCTAACATAGACATCAGGAGGATATCTCCCCTAACATAGACATCAGGAGGATATCTCCCCTATCATAAACATCAGGAGGATATCTCCCTTATCATAAACAGCGGGAGGATATCTCCCCTATCATAAAGACAACATCAGGAGGATATCTCCCCTAACATAGACATCAGGAGGATGTCTCCCCTAACATAGACATCAGGAGGATATCTCCCCTATCATAAACATCAGGAGGATATCTCCACTAACATAGACATCAGGAGGATACCTCCCCTATCATAGACATCAGGAGGATATCTCCCCTATCATAAACATCAGGAGGATATCTCCCTTATCATAAACAGCGGGAGGATATCTCCCCTATCATAAAGACAACATCAGGAGGATATCTCCCCTAACATAGACATCAGGAGGATGTCTCCCCTAACATAGACATCAGGAGGATGTCTCCCCTAACATAGACATCAGGAGGATATCTCCCCTAACATAGACATCAGGAGGATATCTCCCCTAACATAGACATCAGGAGGATATCTCCCCTAACATAGACATCAGGAGGATATCTCCCCTAACATAGACATCAGGAGGATATCTCCCCTAACATAGACATCAGGAGGATATCTCCCCTAACATAGACATCAGGAGGATATCTCCCCTATCATAGACATCAGGAGGATATCTCCCCTAACATAGACATCAGGAGGATATCTCCCCTAACATAGACATCAGGAGGATATCTCCCCTAACATAGACATCAGGAGGATATCTCCCCTAACATAGACATCAGGAGGATATCTCCCCTATCATAAACATCAGGAGGATATCTCCCCTAACATAGACATCAGGAGGATATCTCCCCTAACATAGACATCAGGAGGATATCTCCCCTATCATAAAGACAACATCAGGAGGATATCTCCCCTATCATAAAGACAACATCAGGAGGATATCTCCCCTATCATAAAGACAACATCAGGAGGATATCTCCCCTATCATAAAGACAACATCAGGAGGATATCTCCCCTAACATAGACATCAGGAGGATATCTCCCCTATCATAAAGACAACATCAGGAGGATATCTCCCCTAACATAAACATCAGGAGGATATCTCCCCTAACATAAAGACAACATCAGGAGGATATCTCCCCTATCATAAAGACAACATCAGGAGGATATCTCCCCTATCATAAAGACAACATCAGGAGGATATCTCCCCTATCATAAAGACAACATCAGGAGGATATCTCCCCTATCATAAAGACAACATCAGGAGGATATCTCCCCTAACATAGACATCAGGAGGATATCTCCCCTATCATAGACATCAGGAGGATATCTCCCCTATCATAGACATCAGGAGGATATCTCCCCTAACATAAAGAAAACAGCGGGAGGATATCTCCCCTAACATAGACATCAGGAGGATATCTCCCATAACATAGACATCAGGAGGATATCTCCCCTAACACAGACATCAGGAGGATATCTCCCCTAACACAGATATCAGGAGGATATCTCCCCTAACACAAACATCAGGAGGATATCTCCCCTAACACAAACATCAGGAGGATATCTCCCCTAACATAGACATCAGGAGGATATCTCCCCTATCATAAACATCAGGAGGATATCTCCCTTATCATAAACAGCGGGAGGATATCTCCCTTATCATAAACAGCGGGAGGATATCTCCCCTATCATAAAGACAACATCAGGAGGATATCTCCCCTAACATAGACATCAGGAGGATGTCTCCCCTAACATAGACATCAGGAGGATATCTCCCCTAACATAGACATCAGGAGGATATCTCCCCTAACATAGACATCAGGAGGATATCTCCATTAACATAGACATCAGGAGGATATCTCCCCTAACATAGACATCAGGAGGATATCTCCCCTATCATAGACATCAGGAGGATATCTCCCCTAACATAGACATCAGGAGGATATCTCCCCTAACATAGACATCAGGAGGATATCTCCCCTAACATAGACATCAGGAGGATATCTCCCCTAACATAGACATCAGGAGGATATCTCCCCTATCATAGACATCAGGAGGATATCTCCCCTATCATAAAGACAACATCAGGAGGATATCTCCCCTATCATAAAGACAACATCAGGAGGATATCTCCCCTAACATAAAGACAACATCAGGAGGATATCTCCCCTATCATAAAGACAACATCAGGAGGATATCTCCCCTAACATAAACATCAGGAGGATATCTCCCCTAACATAAAGACAACATCAGGAGGATATCTCCCCTATCATAAAGACAACATCAGGAGGATATCTCCCCTATCATAAAGACAACATCAGGAGGATATCTCCCCTATCATAAAGACAACATCAGGAGGATATCTCCCCTATCTCCCCTATCTCCCCTAACATAGACATCAGGAGGATATCTCCCCTATCATAGACATCAGGAGGATATCTCCCCTATCATAGACATCAGGAGGATATCTCCCCTATCATAGACATCAGGAGGATATCTCCCCTAACATAGACATCAGGAGGTATCTCCCCTATCTCCCCTAACATAGACATCAGGAGGATATCTCCCCTATCATAGACATCAGGAGGATATCTCCCCTATCATAGACATCAGGAGGATATCTCCCCTATCATAGACATCAGGAGGATATCTCCCCTAACATAGACATCAGGAGGATATCTCCCCTAACATAGACAGCAGGAGGATATCTCCCCTAACATAGACATCAGGAGGATATCTCCCCTAACATAGACATCAGGAGGATATCTCCCCTATCATAGACATCAGGAGGATATCTCCCCTATCATAGACATCAGGAGGATATCTCCCCTAACATAGACATCAGGAGGATATCTCCTCTAACATAAAGAAAACAGCGAGAGGATATCTCCCCTAACATAGACATCAGGAGGATATCTCCCATAACATAGACATCAGGAGGATATCTCCCCTAACATAGACATCAGGAGGATATCTCCCCTAACACAGACATCAGGAGGATATCTCCCCTAACACAGATATCAGGAGGATATCTCCCCTAACACAGACATCAGGAGGATATCTCCCCTAACACAGACATCAGGAGGATATCTCCCCTATCATAAACATCAGGAGGATATCTCCCTTATCATAAACAGCGGGAGGATATCTCCCCTATCATAAAGACAACATCAGGAGGATATCTCCCCTAACATAGACATCAGGAGGATGTCTCCCCTAACATAGACATCAGGAGGATGTCTCCCCTAACATAGACATCAGGATGATATCTCCCCTAACATAGACATCAGGAGGATATCTCCCCTAACATAGACATCAGGAGGATATCTCCATTAACATAGACATCAGGAGGATATCTCCCCTAACATAGACATCAGGAGGATATCTCCCCTATCATAGACATCAGGAGGATATCTCCCCTAACATAGACATCAGGAGGATATCTCCCCTAACATAGACATCAGGAGGATATCTCCCCTAACATAGACATCAGGAGGATATCTCCCCTAACATAGACATCAGGAGGATATCTCCCCTATCATAGACATCAGGAGGATATCTCCCCTATCATAAAGACAACATCAGGAGGATATCTCCCCTATCATAAAGACAACATCAGGAGGATATCTCCCCTATCATAAAGACAACATCAGGAGGATATCTCCCCTAACATAGACATCAGGAGGATATCTCCCCTATCATAAAGACAACATCAGGAGGATATCTCCCCTAACATAAACATCAGGAGGATATCTCCCCTAACATAAAGACAACATCAGGAGGATATCTCCCCTATCATAAAGACAACATCAGGAGGATATCTCCCCTATCATAAAGACAACATCAGGAGGATATCTCCCCTATCATAAAGACAACATCAGGAGGATATCTCCCCTATAATAAAGACAACATCAGGAGGATATCTCCCCTAACATAGACATCAGGAGGATATCTCCCCTATCATAGACATCAGGAGGATATCTCCCCTATCATAGACATCAGGAGGATATCTCCCCTAACATAAAGAAAACAGCGGGAGGATATCTCCCCTAACATAGACATCAGGAGGATATCTCCCATAACATAGACATCAGGAGGATATCTCCCCTAACATAGACATCAGGAGGATATCTCCCCTAACACAGACATCAGGAGGATATCTCCCCTAACACAGATATCAGGAGGATATCTCCCCTAACACAGACATCAGGAGGATATCTCCCCTAACATAGACATCAGGAGGATATCTCCCCTAACATAGACATCAGGAGGATATCTCCCCTATCATAAACATCAGGAGGATATCTCCCCTAACATAAACATCAGGAGGATATCTCCCCTATCATAGACATCAGGAGGATATCTCCCCTATCATAGACATCAGGAGGATATCTCCCCTATCATAAAGACAACATCAGGAGGATATCTCCACTAACATAAACATCAGGAGGATATCTCCCCTATCATAGACATCAGGAGGATATCTCCCCTAACATAGACATCAGGAGGATATCTCCCCTAACATAGACATCAGGAGGATATCTCCCCTAACATAGACATCAGGAGGATATCTCCCCTAACATAGACATCAGGAGGATATCTCCCCTAACATAGACATCAGGAGGATATCTCCCCTATCATAAACATCAGGAGGATATCTCCCTTATCATAAACAGCGGGAGGATATCTCCCCTATCATAAAGACAACATCAGGAGGATATCTCCCCTAACATAGACATCAGGAGGATATCTCCCCTAACATAGACATCAGGAGGATGTCTCCCCTAACATAGACATCAGGAGGATATCTCCCCTATCATAAACATCAGGAGGATATCTCCACTAACATAGACATCAGGAGGATACCTCCCCTATCATAGACATCAGGAGGATATCTCCCCTATCATAGACATCAGGAGGATATCTCCCCTAACATAGACATCAGGAGGATATCTCCCCTATCATAAACATCAGGAGGATATCTCCCTTATCATAAACAGCGGGAGGATATCTCCCCTATCATAAAGACAACATCTGGAGGATATCTCCCCTAACATAGACATCAGGAGGATGTCTCCCCTAACATAGACATCAGGAGGATGTCTCCCCTAACATAGACATCAGGAGGATATCTCCCCTAACATAGACATCAGGAGGATATCTCCCCTAACATAGACATCAGGAGGATATCTCCCCTAACATAGACATCAGGAGGATATCTCCCCTAACATAGACATCAGGAGGATATCTCCCCTAACATAGACATCAGGAGGATATCTCCCCTAACATAGACATCAGGAGGATATCTCCCCTATCATAGACATCAGGAGGATATCTCCCCTAACATAGACATCAGGAGGATATCTCCCCTAACATAGACATCAGGAGGATATATCCCCTAACATAGACATCAGGAGGATATCTCCCCTATCATAGACATCAGGAGGATATCTCCCCTATCATAGACATCAGGAGGATATCTCCCCTATCATAAAGACAACATCAGGAGGATATCTCCCCTATCATAAAGACAACATCAGGAGGATATCTCCCCTATCATAAAGACAACATCAGGAGGATATCTCCCCTATCATAAAGACAACATCAGGAGGATATCTCCCCTAACATAGACATCAGGAGGATATCTCCCCTATCATAGACATCAGGAGGATATCTCCCCTATCATAGACATCAGGAGGATATCTCCCCTAACATAAAGAAAACAGCGGGAGGATATCTCCCCTAACATAGACATCAGGAGGATATCTCCCATAACATAGACATCAGGAGGATATCTCCCCTAACACAGACATCAGGAGGATATCTCCCCTAACACAGATATCAGGAGGATATCTCCCCTAACACAGACATCAGGAGGATATCTCCCCTAACATAGACATCAGGAGGATATCTCCCCTATCATAAACATCAGGAGGATATCTCCCTTATCATAAACAGCGGGAGGATATCTCCCCTATCATAAAGACAACATCAGGAGGATATCTCCCCTAACATAGACATCAGGAGGATGTCTCCCCTAACATAGACATCAGGAGGATGTCTCCCCTAACATAGACATCAGGAGGATATCTCCCCTAACATAGACATCAGGAGGATATCTCCCCTAACATAGACATCAGGAGGATATCTCCCCTAACATAAACATCAGGAGGATATCTCCCCTAACATAGACATCAGGAGGATATCTCCCCTATCATAGACATCAGGAGGATATCTCCCCTAACATAGACATCAGGAGGATATCTCCCCTAACATAGACATCAGGAGGATATCTCCCCTAACATAGACATCAGGAGGATATCTCCCCTAACATAGACATCAGGAGGATATCTCCCCTATCATAGACATCAGGAGGATATCTCCCCTATCATAAAGACAACATCAGGAGGATATCTCCCCTATCATAAAGACAACATCAGGAGGATATCTCCCCTAACATAGACATCAGGAGGATATCTCCCCTATCATAAAGACAACATCAGGAGGATATCTCCCCTAACATAAACATCAGGAGGATATCTCCCCTAACATAAAGACAACATCAGGAGGATATCTCCCCTATCATAAAGACAACATCAGGAGGATATCTCCCCTATCATAAAGACAACATCAGGAGGATATCTCCCCTATCATAAAGACAACATCAGGAGGATATCTCCCCTATAATAAAGACAACATCAGGAGGATATCTCCCCTAACATAGACATCAGGAGGATATCTCCCCTATCATAGACATCAGGAGGATATCTCCCCTATCATAGACATCAGGAGGATATCTCCCCTAACATAGACATCAGGAGGATATCTCCCCTAACATAGACATCAGGAGGATATCTCCCCTAACATAGACATCAGGAGGATATCTCCCCTAACATAGACATCAGGAGGATATCTCCCCTATCATAGACATCAGGAGGATATCTCCCCTAACATAGACATCAGGAGGATATCTCCTCTAACATAAAGAAAACAGCGGGAGGATATCTCCCCTAACATAGACATCAGGAGGATATCTCCCCTAACATAGACATCAGGAGGATATCTCCCCTAACATAGACATCAGGAGGATATCTCCCCTAACACAGACATCAGGAGGATATCTCCCCTAACACAGACATCAGGAGGATATCTCCCCTAACACAGATATCAGGAGGATATCACCCCTAACACAGACATCAGGAGGATATCTCCCCTATCATAAACATCAGGAGGATATCTCCCTTATCATAAACAGCGGGAGGATATCTCCCCTATCATAAAGACAACATCAGGAGGATATCTCCCCTAACATAGACATCAGGAGGATGTCTCCCCTAACATAGACATCAGGAGGATGTCTCCCCTAACATAGACATCAGGATGATATCTCCCCTAACATAGACATCAGGAGGATATCTCCATTAACATAGACATCAGGAGGATATCTCCCCTAACATAGACATCAGGAGGATATCTCCCCTATCATAGACATCAGGAGGATATCTCCCCTAACATAGACATCAGGAGGATATCTCCCCTAACATAGACATCAGGAGGATATCTCCCCTAACATAGACATCAGGAGGATATCTCCCCTAACATAGACATCAGGAGGATATCTCCCCTATCATAGACATCAGGAGGATATCTCCCCTATCATAAATACAACATCAGGAGGATATCTCCCCTATCATAAAGACAACATCAGGAGGATATCTCCCCTATCATAAAGACAACATCAGGAGGATATCTCCCCTAACATAGACATCAGGAGGATATCTCCCCTATCATAAAGACAACATCAGGAGGATATCTCCCCTAACATAAACATCAGGAGGATATCTCCCCTAACATAAACATCAGGAGGATATCTCCCCTAACATAAAGACAACATCAGGAGGATATCTCCCCTATCATAAAGACAACATCAGGAGGATATCTCCCCTATCATAAAGACAACATCAGGAGGATATCTCCCCTATCATAAAGACAACATCAGGAGGATATCTCCCCTATAATAAAGACAACATCAGGAGGATATCTCCCCTAACATAGACATCAGGAGGATATCTCCCCTATCATAGACATCAGGAGGATATCTCCCCTATCATAGACATCAGGAGGATATCTCCCCTAACATAAAGAAAACAGCGGGAGGATATCTCCCCTAACATAGACATCAGGAGGATATCTCCCATAACATAGACATCAGGAGGATATCTCCCCTAACATAGACATCAGGAGGATATCTCCCCTAACACAGACATCAGGAGGATATCTCCCCTAACACAGATATCAGGAGGATATCTCCCCTAACACAGACATCAGGAGGATATCTCCCCTAACATAGACATCAGGAGGATATCTCCCCTAACATAGACATCAGGAGGAAATCTCCCCTAACATAGACATCAGGAGGATATCTCCCCTATCATAAACATCAGGAGGATATCTCCCCTAACATAAACATCAGGAGGATATCTCCCCTATCATAGACATCAGGAGGATATCTCCCCTATCATAGACATCAGGAGGATATCTCCCCTATCATAAAGACAACATCAGGAGGATATCTCCACTAACATAAACATCAGGAGGATATCTCCCCTATCATAGACATCAGGAGGATATCTCCCCTAACATAGACATCAGGAGGATATCTCCCCTAACATAGACATCAGGAGGATATCTCCCCTATCATAAACATCAGGAGGATATCTCCCTTATCATAAACAGCGGGAGGATATCTCCCCTATCATAAAGACAACATCAGGAGGATATCTCCCCTAACATAGACATCAGGAGGATGTCTCCCCTAACATAGACATCAGGAGGATATCTCCCCTAACATAGAGATCAGGAGGATATCTTCCCTAACATAGACATCAGGAGGATATCTCCCCTAACATAGACATCAGGAGGATATCTCCCCTATCATAAACATCAGAAGGATATCTCCCATAACATAGACATCAGGAGGATATCTCCCCTAACATAGACATCAGGAGGATATCTCCCCTAACACAGACATCAGGAGGATATCTCCCCTAACACAGATATCAGGAGGATATCTCCCCTAACACAGACATCAGGAGGATATCTCCCCTAACACAGACATCAGGAGGATATCTCCCCTATCATAAACATCAGGAGGATATCTCCCTTATCATAAACAGCGGGAGGATATCTCCCCTATCATAAAGACAACATCAGGAGGATATCTCCCCTAACATAGACATCAGGAGGATGTCTCCCCTAACATAGACATCAGGAGGATGTCTCCCCTAACATAGACATCAGGATGATATCTCCCCTAACATAGACATCAGGAGGATATCTCCCCTAACATAGACATCAGGAGGATATCTCCATTAACATAGGCATCAGGAGGATATCTCCCCTAACATAGACATCAGGAGGATATCTCCCCTATCATAGACATCAGGAGGATATCTCCCCTAACATAGACATCAGGAGGATATCTCCCCTAACATAGACATCAGGAGGATATCTCCCCTAACATAGACATCAGGAGGATATCTCCCCTAACATAGACATCAGGAGGATATCTCCCCTATCATAGACATCAGGAGGATATCTCCCCTATCATAAAGACAACATCAGGAGGATATCTCCCCTATCATAAAGACAACATCAGGAGGATATCTCCCCTATCATAAAGACAACATCAGGAGGATATCTCCCCTAACATAGACATCAGGAGGATATCTCCCCTATCATAAAGACAACATCAGGAGGATATCTCCCCTAACATAAACATCAGGAGGATATCTCCCCTAACATAAAGAAAACAGCGGGAGGATATCTCCCCTAACATAGACATCAGGAGGATATCTCCCATAACATAGACATCAGGAGGATATCTCCCCTAACATAGACATCAGGAGGATATCTCCCCTAACACAGACATCAGGAGGATATCTCCCCTAACACAGATATCAGGAGGATATCTCCCCTAACACAGACATCAGGAGGATATCTCCCCTAACATAGACATTAGGAGGATATCTCCCCTAACATAGACATCAGGAGGATATCTCCCCTAACATAGACATTAGGAGGATATCTCCCCTAACATAGACATTAGGAGGATATCTCCCCTAACATAGACATCAGGAGGATATCTCCCCTAACATAAACATCAGGAGGATATCTCCCCTATCATAGACATCAGGAGGATATCTCCCCTATCATAGACATCAGGAGGATATCTCCCCTAACATAGACATCAGGAGGATATCTCCCCTAACATAGACATCAGGAGGATATCTCCCCTAACATAGACATCAGGAGGATATCTCCCCTAACATAGACATCAGGAGGATATCTCCCCTAACATAGACATCAGGAGGATATCTCCCCTAACATAGACATCAGGAGGATATCTCCCCTATCATAGACATCAGGAGGATATCTCCCCTAACATAGACATCAGGAGGATATCTCCCCTAACATAGACATCAGGAGGATATCTCCCCTAACATAGACATCAGGAGGATATCTCCCCTATCATAAAGACAACATCAGGAGGAAATCTCCCCTAACATAGACATCAGGAGGATATCTCCCCTATCATAAAGACAACATCAGGAGGATATCTCCCCTATCATAAAGACAACATCAGGAGGATATCTCCCCTAACATAGACATCAGGAGGATATCTCCCCTAACATAGACATCAGGAGGATATCTCCCCTATCATAGACATCAGGAGGATATCTCCCCTATCATAGTCATCAGGAGGATATATCCCCTAACATAGACATCAGGAGGATATCTCCCCTAACATAGACATCAGGAGGATATCTCCCATAACATAGACATCAGGAGGATATCTCCCCTAACACAGACATCAGGAGGATATCTCCCCTATCATAAAGAAAACATCAGGAGGATATCTCCCCTATCATAAAGACAACATCAGGAGGATATCTCCCCTAACATAGACATCAGGAGGATATCTCCCCTATCATAAAGACAACATCAGGAGGATATCTCCCCTATCATAAAGACAACATCAGGAGGATATCTCCCCTATCATAAAGACAACATCAGGAGGATATCTCCCCTAACATAGACATCAGGAGGATATCTCCCCTATCATAAAGACAACATCAGGAGGATATCTCCCCTAACATAAACATCAGGAGGATATCTCCCCTAACATAAAGAAAACAGCGGGAGGATATCTCCCCTAACATAGACATCAGGAGGATATCTCCCATAACATAGACATCAGGAGGATATCTCCCCTAACATAGACATCAGGAGGATATCTCCCCTAACACAGACATCAGGAGGATATCTCCCCTAACACAGATATCAGGAGGATATCTCCCCTAACACAGACATCAGGAGGATATCTCCCCTAACATAGACATTAGGAGGATATCTCCCCTAACATAGACATCAGGAGGATATCTCCCCTAACATAGACATTAGGAGGATATCTCCCCTAACATAGACATTAGGAGGATATCTCCCCTAACATAGACATCAGGAGGATATCTCCCCTATCATAAACATCAGGAGGATATCTCCCCTATCATAAACATCAGGAGGATATCTCCCCTATCATAGACATCAGGAGGATATCTCCCCTAACATAGACATCAGGAGGATATCTCCCCTAACATAGACATCAGGAGGATATCTCCCCTAACATAGACATCAGGAGGATATCTCCCCTAACATAGACATCAGGAGGATATCTCCCCTAACATAGACATCAGGAGGATATCTCCCCTAACATAGACATCAGGAGGATATCTCCCCTAACATAGACATCAGGAGGATATCTCCCCTATCATAGACATCAGGAGGATATCTCCCCTAACATAGACATCAGGAGGATATCTCCCCTAACATAGACATCAGGAGGATATCTCCCCTAACATAGACATCAGGAGGATATCTCCCCTATCATAAAGACAACATCAGGAGGAAATCTCCCCTAACATAGACATCAGGAGGATATCTCCCCTATCATAAAGACAACATCAGGAGGATATCTCCCCTATCATAAAGACAACATCAGGAGGATATCTCCCCTAACATAGACATCAGGAGGATATCTCCCCTAACATAGACATCAGGAGGATATCTCCCCTATCATAGACATCAGGAGGATATCTCCCCTATCATAGTCATCAGGAGGATATATCCCCTAACATAGACATCAGGAGGATATCTCCCCAAACATAGACATCAGGAGGATATCTCCCATAACATAGACATCAGGAGGATATCTCCCCATAGACATCAGGAGGATATCTCCCCTAACATAGACATCAGGAGGATATCTCCACTATCATAAACATCAGGAGGATATCTCCCCTATCATAGACATCAGGAGGATATCTCCCCTAACATAGACATCAGGAGGATATCTCCCCTATCATAATAGACATCAGGAGGATATGTCCCCATCATAGACATCAGGAGGATATCTCCCCTATCATAGACATCAGGAGGGATATCTCCCCCTAACATAGACATCAGGAGGAATATGTCCCCTAACATAGACAGCAGGAGGATATCTCCCCTAACATAGACATCAGGAGGATATCTCCCCTAACATAAACATCAGGAGGATATCTCCCCTATCATAGACATCAGGAGGATATCTCCCCTATCATAGACATCAGGAGGATATTTCCCCTAACATAAACATCAGGAGGATATCTCCACTATCATAGACATCAGGAGGATATCTCCCCTAACATAGACATCAGGAGGATATCTCCCCTATCATAGACATCAGGAGGATATCTCCCCTAACATAGACATCAGGAGGATATCTCCCCTAACATAGACATCAGGAGGATATCTCCCCTATCATAAACATCAGGAGGATATCTCCCCTATCATAAAGACAACATCAGGAGGATATCTCCCCTAACATAGACATCAGGAGGATATCTCCCCTATCATAAACATCAGGAGGATATCTCCCCTATCATAAACAGCGGGAGGATATCTCCCCTATCATAAACATCGGGAGGATATCTCCCCTAACATAAACAGCGGGAGGATATCTCCCCTAACATAGACATCGGGAGGATATCTCCCCTAACATAGACATCAGGAGGATATCTCCCCTAACATAGACATCAGGAGGATATCTCCCCTAACATAGACATCAGGAGGATATCTCCCCTAACATAGACATCAGGAGGATATCTCCCCTATCATTAAGACAACATCGGGAGGATATCTCCCCTAACATAGACATCAGGAGGATATCTCCCCTAACATAGACATCAGGAGGATATTTCCCCTAACATAGACATCAGGAGGATATCTCCCCTAACATAGACATCAGGAGGATATCTCCCCTAACATAGACATCAGGAGGATATCTCCCCTAACATAGACATCAGGAGGATATCTCCCCTAACATAGACATCAGGAGGATATCTCCCCTAACATAGACATCAGGAGGATATCTCCCCTAACATAGACATCAGGAGGATATCTCCCCTATCATAGACATCAGGAGGATATCTCCCCTATCATAGACATCAGGAGGATATCTCCCCTAACATAGACACCAGGAGGATATCTCCCCTAACATAGACATCAGGAGGATATCTCCCCTAACATAGACATCAGGAGGATATCTCCCCTATCATAAAGACAACATCAGGAGGAAATCTCCCCTAACATAGACATCAGGAGGATATCTCCCCTATCATAAAGACAACATCAGGAGGATATCTCCCCTATCATAAAGACAACATCAGGAGGATATCTCCCCTAACATAGACATCAGGAGGATATCTCCCCTAACATAAACATCAGGAGGATATCTCCCCTAACATAGACATCAGGAGGATATCTCCCCTAACATAGACATCAGGAGGATATCTCCCCTAACATAAACATCAGGAGGATATCTCCCCTATCATAAACAGCGGGAGGATATCTCCCCTAACATAGACATCAGGAGGATATCTCCCCTATCATAGACATCAGGAGGATATCTCCCCTAGCATAGACATCAGGAGGATATCTCCCCTAACATAGACATCAGGAGGATATCTCCCCTAACATAAACATCAGGAGGATATCTCCCCTAACATAGACATCAGGAGGATATCTCCCCTATCATAGACATCAGGAGGATATCTCCCCTATCATAAACATCAGGAGGATATCTCCCCTAACATAAACATCAGGAGGATATCTCCCCTAACATAGACATCAGGAGGATATCTCCCCTATCATAAAGACAACATCAGGAGGATATCTCCCCTAACATAGACATCAGGAGGAAATCTCCCCTAACATAGACATCAGGAGGATATCTCCCCTATCATAAAGACAACATCAGGAGGATATCTCCCCTATCATAAAGACAACATCAGGAGGATATCTCCCCTAACATAGACATCAGGAGGATATCTCCCCTAACATAAACATCAGGAGGATATCTCCCCTATCATAGACATCAGGAGGATATCTCCCCTATCATAGACATCAGGAGGATATTTCCCCTAACATAAACATCAGGAGGATATCTCCACTATCATAGACATCAGGAGGATATCTCCCCTAACATAGACATCAGGAGGATATCTCCCCTATCATAGACATCAGGAGGATATCTCCCCTAACATAGACATCAGGAGGATATCTCCCCTAACATAGACATCAGGAGGATATCTCCCCTATCATAAACATCAGGAGGATATCTCCCCTATCATAAAGACAACATCAGGAGGATATCTCCCCTAACATAGACATCAGGAGGATATCTCCCCTATCATAAACATCAGGAGGATATCTCCCCTATCATAAACAGCGGGAGGATATCTCCCCTATCATAAACATCGGGAGGATATCTCCCCTAACATAAACAGCGGGAGGATATCTCCCCTAACATAGACATCGGGAGGATATCTCCCCTAACATAGACATCAGGAGGATATCTCCCCTAACATAGACATCAGGAGGATATCTCCCCTAACATAGACATCAGGAGGATATCTCCCCTATCATTAAGACAACATCGGGAGGATATCTCCCCTAACATAGACATCAGGAGGATATCTCCCCTAACATAGACATCAGGAGGATATTTCCCCTAACATAGACATCAGGAGGATATCTCCCCTAACATAGACATCAGGAGGATATCTCCCCTAACATAGACATCAGGAGGATATCTCCCCTAACATAGACATCAGGAGGATATCTCCCCTAACATAGACATCAGGAGGATATCTCCCCTAACATAGACATCAGGAGGATATCTCCCCTAACATAGACATCAGGAGGATATCTCCCCTATCATAGACATCAGGAGGATATCTCCCCTATCATAGACATCAGGAGGATATCTCCCCTAACATAGACACCAGGAGGATATCTCCCCTAACATAGACATCAGGAGGATATCTCCCCTAACATAGACATCAGGAGGATATCTCCCCTATCATAAAGACAACATCAGGAGGAAATCTCCCCTAACATAGACATCAGGAGGATATCTCCCCTATCATAAAGACAACATCAGGAGGATATCTCCCCTATCATAAAGACAACATCAGGAGGATATCTCCCCTAACATAGACATCAGGAGGATATCTCCCCTAACATAAACATCAGGAGGATATCTCCCCTAACATAGACATCAGGAGGATATCTCCCCTAACATAGACATCAGGAGGATATCTCCCCTAACATAAACATCAGGAGGATATCTCCCCTATCATAAACAGCGGGAGGATATCTCCCCTAACATAGACATCAGGAGGATATCTCCCCTATCATAGACATCAGGAGGATATCTCCCCTAGCATAGACATCAGGAGGATATCTCCCCTAACATAGACATCAGGAGGATATCTCCCCTAACATAAACATCAGGAGGATATCTCCCCTAACATAGACATCAGGAGGATATCTCCCCTATCATAGACATCAGGAGGATATCTCCCCTATCATAAACATCAGGAGGATATCTCCCCTAACATAAACATCAGGAGGATATCTCCCCTAACATAGACATCAGGAGGATATCTCCCCTATCATAAAGACAACATCAGGAGGATATCTCCCCTAACATAGACATCAGGAGGAAATCTCCCCTAACATAGACATCAGGAGGATATCTCCCCTATCATAAAGACAACATCAGGAGGATATCTCCCCTATCATAAAGACAACATCAGGAGGATATCTCCCCTAACATAGACATCAGGAGGATATCTCCCCTAACATAAACATCAGGAGGATATCTCCCCTAACATAGACATCAGGAGGATATCTCCCCTAACATAGACATCAGGAGGATATCTCCCCTAACATAAACATCAGGAGGATATCTCCCCTATCATAAACAGCGGGAGGATATCTCCCCTAACATAGACATCAGGAGGATATCTCCCCTATCATAGACATCAGGAGGATATCTCCCCTAGCATAGACATCAGGAGGATATCTCCCCTAACATAGACATCAGGAGGATATCTCCCCTAACATAAACATCAGGAGGATATCTCCCCTAACATAGACATCAGGAGGATATCTCCCCTATCATAGACATCAGGAGGATATCTCCCCTATCATAAACATCAGGAGGATATCTCCCCTATCATAAACATCAGGAGGATATCTCCCCTATCATAAACATCAGGAGGATATCTCCCCTATCATAAACATCAGGAGGATATCTCCCCTATCATAAACATCAGGAGGATATCTCCCCTATCATAGACATCAGGAGGATATCTCCCCTAACATAGACATCAGGAGGATATCTCCCCTAACATAGACATCAGGAGGATATCTCCCCTAACATAGACATCAGGAGGATATCTCCCCTAACATAGACATCAGGAGGATATCTCCCCTAACATAGACATCAGGAGGATATCTCCCCTATCATAGACATCAGGAGGATATCTCCCCTAACATAGACATCAGGAGGATATCTCCACTATCATAAACATCAGGAGGATATCTCCCCTATCATAGACATCAGGAGGATATCTCCCCTAACATAGACATCAGGAGGATATCTCCCCTATCATAAACATCAGGAGGATATCTCCCCTAACATAGACATCAGGAGGATATCTCCCCTAACATAGACATCAGGAGGATATCTCCCCTAACATAGACATCAGGAGGATATCTCCCCTAACATAGACATCAGGAGGATATCTCCCCTATCATAAACATCAGGAGGATATCTCCCCTAACATAAACATCAGGAGGATATCTCCCCTAACATAGACATCAGGAGGATATCTCCCCTAACATAGACATCAGGAGGATATCTCCCCTAACATAGACATCAGGAGGATATCTCCCCTAACATAGACATCAGGAGGATATCTCCCCTATCATAAACATCAGGAGGATATCTCCCCTATCATAAACATCACGAGGATATCTCCCCTATCATAAACATCACGAGGATATCTCCCCTATCATAAATATCAGGAGGATATCTCCCCTATCATAGACATCAGGAGGATATCTCCCCTATCATAAACATCAGGAGGATATCTCCCCTATCATAGACATCAGGAGGATATCTCCCCTATCATAGACATCAGGAGGATATCTCCCCTATCATTGGAGACATTAAAACTTGTTTTTCAACCACTGCACAAATTCCTTGTTAACCAACTATAGTTTTGGCAAGTCGGTTAGGACATCTACTTTGAACATGACACAAATAATTTTTCCAACAATTGTTTACAGACAGATTATTTCACTTATAATTCACTGTATCACAATTCCAGTGGGTCAGAAGTTTACGTACACTAAGTTGACTTTGCCTTTAAACAGCTTGGAAAATTCCAGAAAATTATGTCATGGCTTTAGAAGCTTCTGATAGGCTAATTGACATAATATGAGTCAATTGGTGGTGTACCTGTGGATATATTTCAAGGCCTACTTTCAAACTCAGTGCCTCTTTGCTTGACATAATGGGAAAATCAAAAGAAATCAGCCAAGAAAAAAAGTTGTCGACCTCCACAAGTCTGGTTCATCCTTGGGAGGTAACACGTTCATCTGTACAAACAATAGTACGCAAGTATAAACACCATGTGACCACGCAGCCGTCATACCGCTCAGGAAGGAGATGCGTTCTGACTCCTAGAGATGAACGTACTTTGGTGCGAAAAGTGAAAATCAATCCCAGAACAACAGCAAAGGACCTTGTGAAGCTGCTGGAGGAAACGGGTACAAACGTATCTATATCCACAGTAAAACGAGTCCTAAATTGACGTAACCTGAAAGGCCGCTCAGCAAGGAAGAAGCCACTGCTCCAAAACTGCCATAACAAAATCCAGACTACGGTTTGCATCTGCACATGGGGACAAAGATCATACTTTTCATCAGAAATGTCTGATGAAACAAAAATAGAACTGTTTGGCCATAATGACCATCGTTATGTTTGGAGGAAAAATGTGGAGTCTTGCAAGCCGAAGAACACCATCCCAACCGTGAAGCACAGGGGTGGCAGCCTCATGTTGTGGGGGTGCTTTGCTGCAGGAGGGACTGGTGCACTTCACAAAATAGATGGCATCATGAGGCGGGAAAATGATGTGGATATATTTAAGCAACATCTCAAGACATTAGTCGGGAAGTTAAAGCTTGGTCGCAAATGGGTCTTCCAAATGGACAGTGACCCCAAGCATACTTCCAAAGTTATGGCGAATGGCTTAAGGACAACAAAGTCAAGGTATTGGAGTGGCTATCACAAAGCCCTGACCTCAATCCTATAGAAAATTTGTGGGCAGAACTGAAAAAGCGTGTGCGAGCAAGGAGGCCTACAAACCTGACTCAGTTACACCAGCTCTGTCAGGAGGAATGGGCGAAAATTCACCCATTATTGTGGGAAGCTTGTGGAATGCTACCCGAAACGTTTGACCCAAGTTAAACAATTTAAAGGCAATGCTACCAAATACTACTTGAGTGTATATAAACTTCTGACCAACTGGGAATGTGATGAAAGAAATAAAAGCTGAAATAAATCATTCTCTCTACTATTATTCTGACATTTCACATTCTTCAAATAAAGTGGTGATCCTAACTGACCTAAGACAGGGAATTTTTACTATGATTAAATGTCAGGAATTGTGGAAAACTGAGCTTAAATGTATTTGTCTAAGGTGTATGTAAACTTCCGACTTCAACTGTACCTTTACATGATCGTGTGTTGCTGTGTATTTTCCTACCAGGGTATCGGAGGGAGACGGGCCCCGATGAGAGAGACCAAGCCGGTGAACTCCCGCCGCTACACCGCCACATTCGACGTGGAGAACACCACTAAGGGAGACTCTGGACGCTACCGCTGCATCGTCCACTCAAACAAGGGCGTGGGCGTGTCCAGTTATGCCGACCTGACCGTCAAACGTAAGTCACGTTCTGCTTGTGCCTCCTATATTGACTTGCCAAAAAGACCGGTAAAGTTTCCTCACAAATAGGTGCTACGTCAGGGACTACTGTCTGTATGCACTGTACAGTATACTATGTTAGGGTTATCCCTATGCATACAGTATCTCTGTTTAAGAGTGAAGGAGTTATGAAATAACATTTCACTTTGACTTTTAGTCAACTATAATAGATATTTAATTTAGTTAATTTCTTCAACCAGTCCCAAATTAACCATGCTCTCAGTCACAAACCAGTCTGGCATTATATTGTATAATTTCCAATGTCAAGGCCAAGAGTGGGCCTCTCTCTCTCAATCTCCATAGCTCAGGATCAGCCTCAGTGATTGGCTTCTATTGTACTCTAAATGTCTCTCTTAGGAAGTTCAGTGTGAGGGATAGCTATAATCCTGGCCTGCCAGATAGAGACCTGTCAATCACTCTTAAATAGCCCTGCACGTTTCCACCAGCACACTCTGTCTCTTTGTGCAGCAGGCGCCAGCGGCGGCCTCACTGACAATGTGTCGGAGGAGGAGGTGTGTGTGTGTGTGTGCATGTTTATTAGGTACACCACCCCGTTCATGAAAATGGTTCGCTCCTACAGACTATATAAAACAGGCAGACAGGCATCAAGGCATTGAGGTACTGTTCGATTGAATGTTAGGATGGGCGGAACAAGTGACCTAAGCAACTTTGAGCATGGTGTGATCATCCGTGCCAGGTGCTCCGTTTCCAGTATCTCAGACATGGCTGGCCAGTGTCTCTTGCACGACATGTGTAGGGTTTACCTAGAATGACGCGACAAACAAAAAACATCCAGTCAGCGGCAGTCCTGAAGGGGGAAAAACACCTTGTTGGCGAAAGGTCGAAGGACAATGGCAAGAATCGTGCGAGCTAACAGGCAGGCCACAAACAGTGAAATAACGGTGCAGTACAACAGTGGTGTGGAGAACGGCTTCTCGGAACGCACAACTTGTCAGTCCTTTCCACAGATGGGCTATTGCAGCAAACAACCACACCAGGTTTTACTCGTAGCAGCTAAAAACAAGAAGTGGCTCCAGTGGGTACACTATCACCAACACTGGAGAATTGAGGAGTGGAAAACCATTGCCTGGTCCGGCAAATCCCGGTTCCTGTTGCGTCATGCTGAAACGCCGTTACCAAAGACTCCCGTTCTTCTCACATCCCTAATTGGGGATGTATTATAACAGCAACAACCAGTTCCCTTTTATTTGTTTAAATTGATTCGTCTACATTTTTTCATCCCGGCCGTTTGTCCCCCTCTCACTGATCTAATATTTAATGTAGGAAACAGTACATTTTCATATTCACATCATGTTTATGAATTTGCCAACACCGACTCGGTTCGTATTCACCCCTTGTTTTATTCCATCCAATTTATGAGGCAGTGTTTTCGTCTAGTGAAGACGTGTGGTGGCTTTGTCAGCAGAGTGCTACACAGCTCTTCTCTGTCTTTGAGTTGGTGACCCTACTGCCCTGGTCCTGTTTTCACACAGAGTAGGAGTGCTGATATAGCAGTCTAGCCTTTTAGATCATAATGAATAGGATTATATGGAGGGAGCTGATCCCAGATCTACAGAAGGGGGGGGGGGGGGGCTGATCCCAGATCTACAGAAGGGGGGGGGGGGCTGATCCCAGATCTACAGAAGGGGGGCTGATCCCAGATCTACAGAAGGGGGGCTGATCCCAGATCTACAGAAGGGGGGCTGATCCCAGATCTACAGAAGGGGGGCTGATCCCAGATCTACAGAAGGGGGGCTGATCCCAGATCTACAGAAGGGGGGCTGATCCCAGATCTACAGAAGGGGGGCTGATCCCAGATCTACAGAGGGGGGCTGATCCCAGATCTACAGAGGGGGCTGATCCCAGATCTACAGAGGGGGGCTGATCCCAGATCTACAGAGGGGGGCTGATCCCAGATCTACAGAGGGGGGCTGATCCCAGATCTACAGAGGGGGGCTGATCCCAGATCTACAGAGGGAGGGGGGCTGATCCCAGATCTACAGAGGGAGGGGGGCTGATCCCAGATCTACAGAGGGAGGGGGGCTGATCCCAGATCTACAGAGGGAGGGGGGCTGATCCCAGATCTACAGAGGGAGGGGGGCTGATACCAGATCTACAGAGGGAGGGGGGCTGATACCAGATCTACAGAGGGAGGGGGGGCTGATACCAGATCTACAGAGGGAGGGGGGCTGATCCCAGATCTACAGAGGGAGGGGGGCTGATCCCAGATCTACAGAGGGAGGGGGGCTGATCCCAGATCTACAGAGGGAGGGGGGCTGATCCCAGATCTACAGAGGGAGGGGGGCTGATCCCAGATCTACAGAGGGAGGGGGGCTGATCCCAGATCTACAGAGGGAGGGGGCTGATTCCAGATCTACAGAGGGAGGGGGCTGATTCCAGATCTACAGAGGGAGGGGGCTGATTCCAGATCTACAGAGGGAGGGGGCTGATTCCAGATCTACAGAGGGAGGGGGCTGATTCCAGATCTACAGAGGGAGGGGGCTGATTCCAGATCTACAGAGGGAGGGGGCTGATTCCAGATCTACAGAGGGAGGGGGCTGATTCCAGATCTACAGAGGGAGGGGGCTGATTCCAGATCTACAGAGGGAGGGGGCTGATTCCAGATCTACAGAGGGAGGGGGCTGATTCCAGATCTACAGAGGGAGGGGGCTGATTCCAGATCTACAGAGGGAGGGGGCTGATTCCAGATCTACAGAGGGAGGGGGCTGATTCCAGATCTACAGAGGGAGGGGGCTGATTCCAGATCTACAGAGGGAGGGGGCTGATTCCAGATCTACAGAGGGAGGGGGCTGATTCCAGATCTACAGAGGGAGGGGGCTGATTCCAGATCTACAGAGGGGGGGGGCTGATTCCAGATCTACAGAGGGAGGGGGCTGATTCCAGATCTACAGAGGGAGGGGGCTGATTCCAGATCTACAGAGGGAGGGGGCTGATTCCAGATCTACAGAGGGGGGGGCTGATTCCAGATCTACAGAAGGGGGGAGGCGGATCCCAGATCTACAGAAGGGGGAGGCGGATCCCAGATCTACAGAGGGGGGGGGAGGGGGCTGATCCCAGATCTACAGAGGGGGGGGGAGGGGGCTGACCCCAGAACTACAGAGGGGGTGGGGGGAGGCTGATCCCAGATCTAGCCAAGGACACCGAGTACCAGGGATACTGACCCAAGGATGGTCTTTAAAGTCCCAATGCAGCCGTTTTTATATCAATATCGAATTGAGTTTTTGGGTAACAATTAAGTACCTTACTATAATTGATTTTCATTCAAATGGGCAAAAATAGCTTTTTACCAAAACACCATTTCCCAAGCAAGAATTTAGCTAGGACTGTCTGGGAGTGGTTTGAGTGGGAGGGGGAACTGAAAACTAGCTGTTATTGGCAGAGCGGTTTGGAACTCTTTTTAATTGGTTTCTATTAACCAATTAACCGCATGGTGATGTCACCATGGAAAGCCGACACTCCTGCCCATACAATCCTGCTGATTAGAAGGTCCTGTGTAGATTGTATTTTCAACCAGTAACTATCAGGAAACAACACTGATGAAATGTTTTCACACTTCTACAGCGTTGGTTTCATCAGCTGTTGTACAATATGATATAAAACATAGGGAAAACTGAATGTTGACTGCACTGGGCCTTTAACCCTGCTGTGGTCATGTAGGACTGAACCTGAGGTTAACAAGTCTGACCTGAGGCATGTAGAAGAATGACTGGGGTTATAAATTATTCACGTTGTACTGTTTAACCCCAACATGGCCCATCAGGTCCCAGAGAGGGACATTACTATACCACTACTGCCAGTTAGAGGACATGATATGATTTGGTAGGATATATTATTCACCTGGAACTCTACCTACTGCACAGGTGTATGTTAACCCTTTAGAGACTGGTATAGATTTGCACTTTCGGCTTTGGACATCGATCCTTTTACTTTTTGTTTGCAGTGAATGTCACTTTTTGCTCTCACTTTGGATGTAGTTCAAGGTATTGAGTCTCTTTAGATGACCTCTTTGTCAGAGCGCGGCCAGCTAGGTCACAAGGGAGGGCTTGGCATCTATCTCAGAACACTGTGCCTTAGCCATACCTAATGTGCCTGTATCAGTAGCTTAGGCATACACTGCACCCCTAGAATGAACAAAAGCTCCCTTTCTGAACAGACCTGACCTCCATATTGCACCATTTAGAAGCACTATCACTGCCTGGAGTTAGAACTACTGTTTGTGAATCTCACAGGCTTATTAGCGTACCATGTCCTCCCTCTTCACCTGGTCTTTCCAAGGTGTGCATGTGTAACAGTATAGCTTCCGTCCCTCTCCTCGCCCCTACCTGGGCTCGAACCAGGGACCCTCTGCACACATCGACAACAGCCACCCTCGAAGCATCGTTACCCATCGCTCCACAAAAGCCGCGGCCCTTCACCGACCGCGCACCACCGCTAACTAGCTAGCCATTTTACATCGGTTACACTCACCCCCCTTTTGACCTATATATATATATATATATATATTTTTTTTTTTACTGCCTCCCACGAAGCATCGTTACCCATCGCTCCACAAAAGCCGCGGCCCATGCAGAGCAAGGGGAGCAACTACTTCATGGTCTCAGAGCGAGTGATGAACACCGATTTGAAACGCTGTTAGCGCGTACTAGCTAGACATTTGACATCGGTTACACATGGCTAGCACTGCCACACTAGCAACAACAAGCGTGCTCACAGAACATCCAACGTCTGTTTTCGAAATCCTTTCCAAATATTGAACCCTAGTCATTTCAGCACAATGCTAATGGTATGGGGAGTGGGAGTGTACATGAGCTTCCACAGCCCATGGGACAGGGACCAGTCATCTGGGGAACCGTGCGGGCTTAGGGGTTGGGTTGCATGGGAGCCGACCAGCCAATAACATTTAATTCAGCCTGTTTAGGGTAGGGCCCTGTGACCACTGGGAGGGTGTGGCTAGCAGCAGGTGCTATATAAAGTCACAGCTGCTTTTAGTTTCATAGTGCCTCTCCAGTCCAGTCCACACGGCTCGCTGCTTGCTTACTCAGCGCTTATGGCTACATGCAGCCATCCAGCGCCACGGCGACAGCTGAGCGCCACGACCAACCACATGGCGACCACATGTGGACTCGCTTGCTGCCACGAGCAGGCTCTTTGAACAAGGGGCACTCTTTTATCACTTCTAGGTTGTTGAGCAAGTGGGACTTGTAGTTCAACTGTAAAGTGGGACTTGTAGTTCAACTGTAATTATGGATGAAGTCCCTTTTATTTGTTGGGCAACGTGGTGACGATGGGGATATCACTCCTCCAGAATTCGTCTCAAATACTATTTGTTTTGTTTGTACTTCAGCTGCAATTGATTACGCTTGCCTGGCCCAATGGAGCCAGCAGGATGGTCCCAAAAGTGCAAACTGCACCCCTCTGTAACTCTCGGCAGACTCAATCAAATGCTCAGTGTTTGTTAGAAAACAAATCCTCTCACCATACTGATTGATGTTGTCTGTAATGTCAGCCCCAGCGCATTATGCTGTTTAGTCATTACTGATGGTTGATACCCACGTGGAGGTGAAAGGGAGTGAGGCCTGACACATCACACGGCACCCGTCAGTACGATATGGCTCCAACCTTTTGTTTTCCCATTCTGCTACGCGTCAGTGGCCGCGACGGATCGATTGCCGGGCCCTCCCGAAGCTGTTGAAGGACCTGATATCTTATTTATCTCTTTCTTTCTTCCCCCAACCCAAACAAAATGACATAGATGATGTGGTATCGGCTTAGCGGAGATGGAGACCCCTAGAACACCTTACAAGCCCCGCCGTCTAACTCCACCGCACAGCCAGATTGAACTGTCACTTCATCTCAAAGTTAATCTGAGCTGACGATGAGGTGGCATCGCTCTCTCTCTCTCTCTCTCTGTTCTCTCGCTCTGTTTTCTCTCTCTGTTCTCTCTCTGTGTTCTCTCTCTGTGTTCTCTCTCTCTCTCTTTCGCTCTCTCTCTGTGTGTTCTCTCGCTCTCTCTCTCTCTGTTCTCTCTCTCTCTGTTCTCTCTCTCTCTCTCTCTCTCTCTCTCTCTCTCTCTCTCTCTCTCTCTCTCTCTCTCTCTCTCTCTCTCTCTCTCTCTCTGTTCTCTCAATTCAATTCAATTCAATTCAAGGGGCTTTATTGGCATGGGAAACATGTGTTAACATTGCCAAAGCAAGTGAGGTAGGTAATATACAAAAGTCAAATAAACAATAAAAATGAACAGTAAACATCTCTCTCTCTCTCTGTTCTCTCTCTCTCTCTCTCTCTCTGTTCTCTCGCTCTCTCTCTCTGTTCTCTCTCTCTCTCTCTCTCTCTGTTCTCTCGCTCTCTCTCTCTGTTCTCTCTGTTCTCTCTCGCTGCTTCTAGAGACAGTAAAAGGTTTTTATTTGGCATGTGAGTCTCTCCACCTGTTTGCCGTCTGATAACAGTTAAATCAGTCAGTACCCCAGGGAACAGGACAGCTGTCTTGACTGCTAAAGAAAGACGGTTAAATCATCTAGACAACCTTTGTTTGAGTGGTTGGTCTCTATCATCAAAATAGAATGAATTGTACATCTATACTCTATCAGGGGTTGAAATTATTTTTCAAAGTGATGGTTGTGGGAAAATTATAAAATCACCAGGAATTCAGCAATTTTTTGACATTTTCTAAATCTGTTCCCAAATATTCCCAAAAATAAAAGCGTAATCAAGGTATGAAATCATTTTTATTTTAAAATACAATCTCTTTCTGGTCTTAGTTGTGGACAATTTGCAGTGTAGAAATGATTATAATCATTTTCCGGCCCCCGACCACTCGCTCCGACAAAAATCGGCCCGCTGCTGAATCTAGTTGCCTAGCTACCCTTGGTCTAAATGTAACAGACCTGTATTCAAATGTGTTGTCTATGTAAAAATACCTGCACTTGTCTGGTGTCTGCCGCAATGGGACCAATACAATAGTACCTAAAGTGCAAACCCCGCTGGCATTCCAGGCAGGCTCAATGAAAGGAAAGAAACACTATGTAAACCCAGGTATGAAACGTATAGAGTGGTGTAAACAGGGAAAAGGGAAGAGGAAGGGGTATGAGATGCAGGGAGGGTCAACAAGTGGGCGGCCATGACGTCTGTCTGGTCTGTCACATGCTGTGAGAGCGGCTCTGAGACTGCTGGGTAACTCCTGGGGCCACGGAGCAGACACCATCTAGTGAGAGGGAAGAGAATGGGAGAGAGGGGGGAGGGTATCAAGAGGGAGAGAGAATTTAGCTTGACCAATGCCACCACACGACCCACAACAATAACACTAACTATTTTCAGTAGCTCCATATTGTTACCTAGTTTCCTTGGAGGGTTTCCAATAATGACACTTCCATTGACTCCAGTGTGTATAATATATCTGAAGTCTATAAAACACAGTCCAGAGTCAGACGTCAACCCCAGTGGACACATTACAGACAGAGGTCTAGGGCCGTATTTCACACAGCGTCTCATAGTAGCAGTGAAGATCTAGGATCAGGTCCCCTTGTCCATCTCATTCATTTCAATCTAAAAGTTACAGATGGTCCTAGATCAGCACTGCTATTGAGAGACGCTTGATACATACAGCCCCTGGGCAGACATTCTGTCTTTTCCATCTCACGGAAAAGTCACACGTTATGAGGCCAGGCTGACAGGAAGACAGATGAGCCATTACTTAACCAGTAATTGGTGTTCTCACTGGTTCCAATCGATATCAGAGACCATGGTGTGTGTGTGTGTGTGTGTGTGTGTGTGTGTGTGTGTGTGTGTGTGTGTGTGTGTGTGTGTGTGTGTGTGTGTGTGTGTGTGTGTGTGTGTGTGTGTGTGTGTGTGTGTGTGTGTGTGTGTGTGTGTGTGTGTGTGTGTGTGAACTACACACACCTCCGAAGGCGACAAAGCGCTCCGAGGTCCTGTTTTTCTTCCCACCGGAGAACTCCTGTAAATCGTGATGTATTGTATGAAAGCAACAGCCTAATATAATGTATATTCAGTAAACTAAAGGTGTATGTCCTCACTCCTCATATGCACTTCCTGTATAAAAAACAGTGTTATAGATAACTGGAAAACTAGACTGTTCAGTCTCTCTGAGATCAAATCTTCACATTAGTCACTGATATCCAAGTCTTATCTAGTCAGGTAGTAAATGCATCCGAGTTGCCAGACTTGGTCTCACCATGACACCTGGCTGGCCTGTCGGACAAGCTATCATCACGGTAAGTACTAGCTATAGGCTAAGTCAACCCCTCGTGTATGTGTGACTCAGAAGGATTGACAGTCCCATTTGTGTGAGACACTCATCACGCAAGATCAGTGGGTGAGAGAGGGGCCATATCAAACTTCAAAGGCCAACACTGGGCTGTGTTTAGACCTAAGACGCTGACGTCACACGTCCATGGAAGTTGAGTCAGTCACTCCCTAGACCCGGCACTGAAAACACCCTTATAGAGCAAAAACATTCACCCTCACAATGGACAGGAATTGGCTCATTGTCTTATTGTTGACGATTGAACACGATAGACTGACTTTGGTACAATGGATCCTCCTCAGAGTTCTCTTCAGGAAGACAGAGAGCGCTGGGTAGAGGAGAGGGAGATTGTGGAAATGGGTCACCGGGAGAAAGAGAGCAGGACCAGTGGGAGTGATGAGTAATGGATTCAGGTTAGCTGTTCTACCGGCGAAGGTCGGGAAATTAATTGGTTTAACTCATTACCTCGGTTCGGATCTCCCCTTTTTTCACCGTGCTCTCCACCTCAGCCCGGAACTCCCGGCTTTGTGTGAGGCACCGCGACCACAATCACTTAATTGCTCCTGCTTAAGATTTAAGCCGCCGATATCATGCGAACATGCATTCTATTTCTCTGCAGACTCACGTTGGGTGTAATTGAGAATTCTCTCTGTTCTGCTCTGTTTGCAGAGTGAACCTGTAGTATTTGCATAGTTTTAGTGTTTCTCTACGTTGACTGCAGGTTTAGCACAGAGAGCTTTTTGCCATCTCTCTTGTATTGCAGAGTCAAAATTAATCATCAAGAAACAGAACAGATATTTTGCAATATAACATTGACGTTATATCAGTTCCTGGACCGTATGAATAAAAGCCCCTAGGGAATGAATATAAAGTGTCTCTGGGGATAAAATAATTATTATATCATAAAGAATTAACATTTGGTAGGTAAACTCACAGTATTTGTCCACCAATTGAAATGACTATTTAAGACTTCTTATCTAACGCTCATCTCTTCCTCTTGTCCCCCAGAACCCCCGGTGCCCATCGCTCCGCCCCAGCTTACCGCTGTGGGCGCCACCTACCTGTGGATCCAGCTCAACGCCAACTCCATCAATGGCGACGGGCCCATCGTGGAGCGGGAGGTCGAGTACCGCACGGTGGCGGGCAGCCTCATTGACAACCAGCCCGTGGACAAGACCACGCACAAGATTGGCCACCTGGACCCTGACACGGAGTACGAGATCAGCGTTCTGCTCACCCGCCCCCTGGACGGAGGAACGGGGGCCCCAGGACCTCCCCTGAGGGCCAAGACCAAGTGTGCCGGTGAGTCCCAAGACGTGCAGGGATGCAGACGCGCGTGCACACACACACCATGGGAGTGGCAGAAGGCCCTTTTTCCATGTATACAGTACGATGTTGTACAGTTACATACTAGCGGTTACATACTAGCAGTTAGATAAACTCAGCAAAAAAATAAATGTCCTCTGACTGTCAACTGCATTTATTTTCAGCAAACTTAATATGTGTAAATATTTGTATGAACATAACAAGACTCAACAACTGAGACATAAACTGAACAAGTTCCACAGACATGTGACTAAAATAAATTGAATAATGTGTCCCTGAACAAAGGGGGAGGGTCAAAATGAAAAATAAGTCAGTATCTGGTGTGGCCACCAGCTGCGTTAAGTACTGCAGTGCATCTCCTCATGGACTGCACCAGATTTGCCAGTTCTTGCTGTGAGATGTTACCCCACTCTTCCACCAAAGCACCTGCAAGTTCTCGGACATTTCTGGGGGGAATGGCCCTAACCCTCACCCTCCGATCCAACAGGCCCCAGACGTGCTCAGTGGAATTGAGATCCGGGCTCTTCGCTGGCCATGGCAGAACACTGACATTCTTGTCTTGCAGGAAATCATGCACAGAACGAGCAGTATGGCTGGTGGCATTGTCATGCTGTAGGGTCATATCAGGATGAGTCTGTAGGAAGGGTACCACATGAAGGAGGATGTCTTCCCTGTAACGCACAGCATTGAGATTGCCTGCAATGACAACAAGCTCAGTCCAATGACGCTGTGACACACCGTCCCAGACCATGACGGACCCTCCACCTCCAAATCGATCCCGCTCCAGAGTACAGGCCTCGGTGTAACGATCATTCCTTCGGCGATAAATGCAAATCCGACCATCACCCCTGGTGAGACAAAACCACGACTCGTCAGTGAAGAGCACTTTTTGCCAGTCCTGTCTGGTCCAGCGACGGTGGGTTTGTGCCCATAGGCAACGTTGTTGCCGGTTATGTCTGGTGTCTGTTATTACAACAGGCCTACAAGCCCTCAGTCCAGCCTCTCTCAGGCTATTGCGGACAGTCTGAGCACTAATAGTTAGATAGTTAGTAGCCGTTAGATAGCAGCCGTTAGATAGTTAGTAGCCGTTAGATAGTTAGTAGCTGTTAGATAGTTAGTAGCCGTTAGATAGATAGTAGCCGTTAGATAGATAGTAGCCGTTAGATAGTTAGTAGCCGTTAGATAGATAGTAGCCGCTAGATAGTAGCCGCTAGATAGATAGTAGCCGCTAGATAGATAGTAGCCGTTAGATAGTTAGTAGCCGCTAGATAGTTAGTAGCCGTTAGATAGATAGTAGCCGCTAGATAGATAGTAGCCGCTAGATAGATAGTAGCCGCTAGATAGATAGTAGCCGCTAGATAGATAGTAGCCGCTAGATAGATAGTAGCCGTTAGATAGTTAGTAGCCGTTAGATAGTTAGTAGCCGTTAGATAGTTAGTAGCCGTTAGATAGATAGTAGCCGCTAGATAGATAGTAGCCGTTAGATAGGATAGATAGTAGCCGTTAGATAGGATAGATAGTAGCCATTAGATAGGATAGGTAGTAGCCGTTAGATAGGATAGGTAGTAGCCGCTAGATAGGATAGGTAGTAGCCGCTAGATAGGATAGGTAGTAGCCGCTAGATAGGATAGGTAGTAGCCGCTAGATAGGATAGGTAGTAGCCGCTAGATAGATAGTAGCCGCTAGATAGGATAGATAGTAGCCGCTAGATAGGATAGATAGTAGCCGCTAGATAGGATAGATAGTAGCCGTTAGATAGATAGTAGCCGCTAGATAGATAGTAGCCGCTAGATAGGATAGATAGTAGCCGCTAGATAGGATAGATAGTAGCCGTTAGATAGATAGTAGCCGCTAGATAGATAGTAGCCGCTAGATAGATAGTAGCCGCTAGATAGGATAGATAGTAGCCGCTAGATAGGATAGATAGTAGCCGTTAGATAGATAGTAGCCGTTAGATAGATAGTAGCCGTTAGATAGATAGTAGCCGTTAGATAGATAGTAGCCGTTAGATAGATAGTAGCCGTTAGATAGATAGATAATAGCCGTTAGATAGTTAGATAGTAGCCATTAGATAGATAGTAGCCGTTAGATAGATAGTAGCCGTTAGATAGATAGTAGCCGTTAGATAGATAGTAGCCGTTAGATAGTTAGATAGTTAGATAGTAGCCGTTAGATAGTTAGTAGCCGTTAGATAGTAGCCGTTAGATAGTTAGATAGTAGCCGTTAGATAGCTAGATAGTAGCCGTTAGATAGATAGTAGCCGTTAGATAGATAGTAGCCGTTAGATAGATAGTAGCCGTTAGATAGATAGTAGCCGTTAGATAGTAGCCGTTAGATAGTTAGATAGTAGCCGTTAGATAGTAGCCGTTAGATAGATAGTAGCCGTTAGATAGTAGCCGTTAGATAGATAGTAGCCGTTAGATAGTAGCCGTTAGATAGATAGTAGCCGTTAGATAGTTAGTAGCCGTTAGATAGATAGTAGCCGTTAGATAGATAGTAGCCGTTAGATAGATAGTAGCCGTTAGATAGATAGTAGCCGTTAGATAGTTAGTAGCCGTTAGATAGTTAGTAGCCGTTAGATAGTTAGTAGCCGTTAGATAGTTAGATAGTAGCCGTTAGATAGATAGTAGCCATTAGATAGTTAGATAGTAGCCGTTAGATAGTAGCCATTAGATAGTTAGATAGTAGCCGTTAGATAGTAGCCATTAGATAGTTAGATAGTAGCCATTAGATAGTAGCCATTAGATAGTTAGATAGTAGCCCTTAGATAGATAGTAGCCATTAGATAGATAGTAGCCATTAGATAGTTAGATAGTAGCCATTAGATAGATAGTAGCCATTAGATAGTTAGATAGTAGCCATTAGATAGATAGTAGCCATTAGATAGTTAGATAGTAGCCGTTAGATAGTAGCCATTAGATAGTTAGATAGTAGCCGTTAGATAGTAGCCATTAGATAGTTAGATAGTAGCCATTAGATAGTTAGATAGTAGCCATTAGATAGTTAGATAGTAGCCATTAGATAGTTAGATAGTAGCCATTAGATAGTTAGATAGTAAGATAGTAGCCATTAGATAGTTAGATAGTAGCCATTAGATAGTTAGATAGTAGCCGTTAGATAGTAGCCATTAGATAGTTAGTTAGTAGCCGTTAGATAGTTAGTAGCCGTTAGATAGTTAGTAGCCGTGAGATAGCAGTCGTTAGATAGTTAGTAGCCGTTAGTTAGTAGCATTTAGATAGTTAGATAGTAGCCGTTAGATAGATAGTAGCCGTTAGATATTAGCCGCTAGATAGTTAGTAGCCGATAGATATTAGCCGCTAGATAGTTAGTAGCCGTTAGATAGTTAGTAGCCGTTAGATAGTAGCATTTAGATAGTTAGATAGTAGCCGTTAGATAGATAGTAGCCGTTAGATATTAGCCGCTAGATAGTTAGTAGCCGTTAGATAGATAGTAGCCGTTAGATAGTTAGTAGCCGTTAGATAGTAGCATTTAGATAGTTAGTAGCCGTTAGATAGTTGAATTTACATAGTAGCCGTTAGATAGTAGCCGTTAGATAGTTAGTAGCCGTTAGATAGTAGCATGTAGATAGTTAGATAGTAGCTGTTAGATAGATAGTAGCTGTTAGATAGGACACGGTGTAATGCACAGTCGTACATTAACCAGTTGGACCCTGTCGCTATACTGTGGTGCAGTGCTTGCTTACTTATGGCTGTTCATTGACGTCTACTTGAATGGGGGTGGTGTAATATATACAGTGAGGTTCTTAGATAAAGCGAAACAGTCATCCAGTGAATTGCCTAACACTACATACTTTTACATGTCATCCAATTACACATTTAAGCACACTCCCCGTAGTCACATACTACAAATTGAAATACACTTGTATTTACTGTCAAAAACTACACGGTCATACTTAACGTACTAATGTGATCCATGCGAATGTCTGAGTTACATTCTCATGGATGGATCTCACGTTCCACCCATCTGGCCTTAGGGGCTTTAACAGTCTGTCTGGCCGTCCACCCTCCACACACACCGCTTTATTTCCCCCTGGGCCTGGGCCTGGGTCTGGGCCTGGGTGACTACTGGGAGTGATGGAGCAGAGTAAGCCCTCTTGAATAGTGAGTCTGAATCAACAGGAAATTGAAAGGCCATGACAGAAATGTGAGAGAGCCTGTGTTGACTGCAGGAGAGGAAAGGAATTTGCTCACTGGGCACAGACGTCAGTTCAACGTCTAGTTTTTTGATTTACCTTTGTTTGAGTTGTCAACTAACGTGAATTCAACATGAAATTTAGGTTCAAAGTTGGGTAAATAAATATACAAATGCTCGTATGTTACTTTTTGCAAATCCAATCAGTTTTCTGTGTTGATTCAACCTCATCACATAGATTTTTGGGGATTGAAATTAAGTGGAAACAACTTTGATCCAACCAGTTTTTTGCACAGTGGGTCCTGTCTCCGCTCTCCCTGTAGCAGGATCTCTGGGTGACCAGTGGGTCCTGTCTCCACTCTCCCTGTAGCAGGAGCTCTGTGTGACCATTGGGTCCTGTCTCCACTCTCCCTGTAGCAGGAGCTCTGTGTGACCAGTGGGTCTTGTCTCCACTCTCCCTGTAGCAGGAGCTCTGGGTGACCAGTGGGTCCTGTCGCCGCTCTCCCTGTAGCAGGATCTCTGGGTGACCAGTGGGTCCTGTCGCCGCTCTCCCTGTAGCAGGAGCTCTGGGTGACCAGTGGGTCCTGTCGCCGCTCTCCCTGTAGCAGGAGCTCTGGGTGACCAGTGGGTCCTGTCGCCGCTCTCCCTGTAGCAGGATCTCCGGGTGACCATTGGGTCCTGTCTCCACTCTCCCTGTAGCAGGAGCTCTGGGTGACCAGTGGGTCCTGTCGCCGCTCTCCCTGTAGCAGGAGCTCTGGGTGACCAGTGGATCCTGTCTCCACTCTCCCTGTAGCAGGAGCTCTGGGTGACCAGTTGGTCCTGTCTCCGCTCTCCCTGTAGCAGGATCTCTGGGTGACCAGTGGGTCCTGTCTCCACTCTCCCTGTAGCAGGAGCTCTGGGTGACCAGTGGGTCCTGTCGCCGCTCTCCCTGTAGCAGGAGCTCTGGGTGACCAGTGGGTCCTGTCTCCACTCTCCCTGTAGCATGAGCTCTGTGTGACCAGTGCTTCACTGTAAATGCATACTGCTTGCTTTTAACACACGATATATCAGCATACATATGCAGTATTGTCTATTATAGATCTAGACTGTCTGTCATGAACATGAGTAGTGGTGCTGGATATGTTTAGAGCTTGGTATGTGAGCCTTGGTAGGTATATATATGATTGAAATCGTATTTGTCTCTCTGTGGTTTGGTAACCGTTTGACAAGACAGCACATGTTTTCAGTGTCAGTCCTGTTGTGATTGGGGAGGAGGCATATTGCTTCCTGGCTGTGTGTGATGGAGGCGGACTGACCCAGAGAGGGGGAGGCGGACTGACACACAGAGAGGCGGACTGACCCAGGGATGACACGGGTTATTGATGACCCTACATTTTTCATCTCAAAATCACTCCTCTCTTGTGGAGGATGAACAGTATCTATCTGAAGGACCTGACCACCTCTGAGCTGCTATGGGTTTCAGAGGAGGGTTGTTCCCTGGCTTGTATCCCCTCTATAATCACTGTTCTCAGAGCAGTTCTGCTGTTTTTAATTGAGCTGAAGTCGCCCTGACAAAGCAGCTCAATTTCAATCAAATTACATTTTCAATCAGTGACTATTTTCATTAGAGGAATTCTGAATTGATTCTTCACTCCACACCCCCTGACCAATACCATTAGACATATCACTATTCATTATAGATTTCCATCCAAAAACAATTAGATCAGCCTCCCATTCAGATTTTCCGTTATTGTTTCCTATCCGAAAGAGCCACGTTTTATGCCTATTTTTATTCAATTCCAGTCAAACACAGTGCTACTTAATCATCAGCATCTAAGGTAGAGAAACTCCCCCGCTGTTTTCTGAGGCGTCTCACGGCTAGCTGCTCTTAACTGGAGGGGCTGCTGCTTGTTTGGAGGCTACATTAGCTGCTATCTCATTAGGTGGCTAATGCTAAATTCATTAGCGCGCTGTGTGACGTTGTTTACCCCCCATTCATCTCCGCACATAGCGCTGGGTAAGCAGAGGAGCCAGAAGTCCAGGCTGCACCTGAAGCATTGCCTTGGCGCGTACCACATCCCACCAGGGGCGGGGGGGGGCTGGAGCTTCTCCTCTAATGGAGCGAAGGAAACATTAGCGCTATTCACAAGGCACCCCCCTGGGCTACAAACAAACAGCACACAATTATCCCGCTAATTAAACAGGTGAAATAGTTTGTCAACAACCTCCTCAGGAGTAAATCAATCATGGACAGACAGATTGTGTTTTGCCCAGTTTTTCAATCTTGGTCGTTAGCAGAGAAGAGAGATCTCTTAGTGGACCCTACCCGAAAGAGCCACGTTTTAGTGCTGGGACAGACAGGACAAGCCAAGTCATCCTAACATGCAGATGATCTTAACCGCTGAGGTGCATCTGCTGTGCTTTAGCCAATCTCATCTTTATAGGCAATTACCTCACATAGGGGTGACTGGATTTAAAATGGTGGCGAAGTAGAGCGAGTGAGAGACCTTTTAACTTGAGGAAGATGTAGAATGGGGAGAAGATGAGAGTAAACTAGATGGGGGAGAAAGGAGGAGAACATGGGAAGGAAAAAGAGGTGGGGTAAGTGCGGGTGACATGGGTCGGTGAGGTCCCGTGTGGCTCAGTATGGTACTTGCAACGCCAGGGTTGTGGGTTCGATTCCTACGGGGGACCAGTATGAAAAAATGTATGCAGTCGCCACTGTAAGTCGCTCTAAATAAGTGTGTCTGCTAAATGACTAAAATGTAAATGTCAAAAATGTGTAGGAAGAGGAAAAAGAGGCGGGGAAGTGTGGGTGATGGACATTTGACAGTAAACTTTCCAAACATGCTACACAAGGTGGGATCTTTTGGTCGGTAAATGTAAATATGTGAGAAATGTCGGTGGAAATGCTTTTATGTGCAAATATTGATATAATAACCATCATGCCAAAGTACATTTGGAATCACATGGTGTTGTGTGCTCCTCCCACTACAACTCATCGGGAAAGCATGCAGTTTATTAGCTTACAGATGAAATAAGTTATGATGAACTTCACAGGGGGGTGAAAGTGCACAGTATGAGCTTGATGCTACTTACCAATAAGTATTGAAGGGTTTATTCTCGTGACATGATCATCGATGCTTGGCTGCTGTTTGACAAATAAATAATATCTTGCTCTTTTGTCCATAATGATCTCATCATGTACGCTATACCCACACTGTATCTGCCAGCTGTTGACTAGAACACAGGCAGCAAGACCAGAGTGGGCTCACTCGTTATACACATACCAGAGTGGGCTCACTCGTTATACACATACCAGAGTGGGCTCACTCGTTGTACACATACCAGAGTGGGCTCACTCGTTGTACACATACCAGAGTGGGCTCACTCGTTGTACACATACCAGAGTGGGCTCACTCGTTGTACACATACCAGAGTGGGCTCACTCGTTGTACACATACCAGAGTGGGCTCGCTCGTTGTACACATACCAGAGTGGGCTCGCTCGTTGTACACATACCAGAGTGGGCTCGCTCGTTGTACACATACCAGAGTGGGCTCGCTCGTTGTACACATACCAGAGTGGGCTCGCTCGCTGTACACATACCAGAGTGGGCTCGCTCGCTGTACACATACCAGAGTGGGCTCGCTCGCTGTACACATACCAGAGTGGGCTCGCTAGCTGTACACATACCAGAGTGGGCTCGCTAGCTGTACACATACCAGAGTGGGCTCGCTAGCTGTACACATACCAGAGTGGGCTCGCTAGCTGTACACATACCAGAGTGGGCTCACTAGCTATATAAAGCTAAATATTTTTGTGAGAAAATCATCAGTAGAGTTGAAAATGCGATGGACCCATTTAAGTTGTATTTTTTTATTTGGTACATGACAATTTAACTGCAAAATATATTTTAATGTGCACTACGTCATCATGCACAGCCTTTTATCTGCAACAAGTCAATTTGATAAACACATCTCTGGTGGGAAAATGTGCATATTGTTTTTATGCACATTTTAGAATATTCACATGGACATCTGTCACCAATTAGATGGAAACCTAGCTACTGAAAGGGGAATATATGAGCGATAAGACAGGCAATTGTCCTTGTAACAGTGTTGGTTAGATAGAGGAGATGCCTGATGCCTGGAGCAGACTGGGAGGTCTGTCAGGACATGCCCAGGCTAGTTCTCCTTATATCAACTACTCTGGGGTCAGGACCTAGTGCATTCAACCAACACACATACCACACAACCACGAATACCTGCATACCTGCAACTGACTAGCCCCTCTGCCTACCGCTGCCTCTGTTGACCACTTATATTCTGACGTAACTGCCGTAAAACAAACACCGTCTGGGTTTCTTTCTGCTTTTAATGAGTTGGAGAGGATTGCTAGAACAAGCCCAATAGAAATGTCTAATTTGACATGTTGATTACTACTTAGGTTTATATCACGCTTGCCTCATCAATGTGCACCTGCCACCTATACAACCCTAACCCCCCCCCTCCCCCATCAAGCCAAGATCAAAAAACTGGTGGCTGCCATGTCACCAGGCTAAGGAAATCGCCCTGAAGTTGGCTTCCTATTTAATGTTCGTAGGTGTGAGTGATGCCCCTGACAGGACTTTGTAGCACTCCAGGCTAAGTATCCTAGCTACTAGCTACTCAGGTGATCCTAATGCTTTCCATCAGCTTCCCCTCATGCTTCAACATAGACCTTCCTCCATGAGTGGCTTATTGAATTAGTAAGGTTGTCTACTCTGAGTTGAGATCCTTCTGTCAGCCTGTGGAAAATTGCATTCCTTTAGGGTTAGGGAAGGTTGTGAGGGGGGTGGTGTTGAAGTTGAAAGGAGTGTGGGTTATTGTGTGATTCTCAAGGACGTGGAGCGAAGAGGATGTTTTGCAAAGGACTCTAGGAGGTTGTCTGTGTGTATTAGTGTGTGCACAGGGTACACATGTTTTCAATGTGATAAACAGGAAAGAACCTAAAGAGATTAGAAGGAACGTAAATTTATGGAGGGGGGAAAAAATCCCTTTTTCTCGCTTACTGCAAGTCTGTCTCTTTGCGTTAATCCACAAGCTTGTTAGGCGTTCTTAAAACAGCGCTACTCTGTGTAAACTGACAAAATTGATAACATCACCCATGCAAATGGAATCCCTCTGAATCCCACAACAATTTTCAAATATGTTTATTTTTTTCCAGTTCTCTTTTTTTTGTTGTTGATTTATTTAGTACGATGAATTATTTATCATGTGTCTTAGGCATTTTTTTTTTACCACCAACATTGAATTATAGATATGCGACTGGCCATCATACACCATGTTAAGACTTGAGCTCAGTGTGGGGTGTCTTTAGGATCGTCACTGGCTCAGATGATACACTGTCTAAATTGCCCTTTTCATCTCTGTGTTCTGACTGCTTCAGAAGTGCAATTCTCAGTCTCATTTCACAACCTACTGTGTGTGTGTGTGTGTGTGTGTGTGTGTGCGCTGCGTGTGTGTGTGCTGTGTGTGTGTGCGCTGCGGGTGTGCGCACTGCATGTGTATGTGCGCGCTGCGTGTGTGTGCGTGCGTGCACGCTGCGTGTGTGTGTGCGGAGATGCCATAGTCTCATTGTTCCATCTAATCCTTGCCAATTGGACTCTTCTGTGTGCCCTAGCTCTCTGACTTCTAAACAGCCTGGCAGCCTTAGCACCAGGCAAGTACTGAGACTAAACAGCCTGGCAGCCTAGCACCAGGCAAGTACTGAGACTAAACAGCCTGGCAGCCTAGCACCAGGCAAGTACTGAGACTAAACAGCCTGGCAGCCTAGCACCAGGCAAGTACTGAGACTAAACAGCCTGGCAGCCTAGCACCAGGCAAGTACTGAGACTAAACAGCCTGGCAGCCTAGCACCAGGCAAGTACTGGCAATCCCATTTAGTACCACAAACTGGGCTTGCACCTGGGCAGGATGCAACTGAGAACAAACACACACTTACAGAACCCAATGTAAAATGAGGCTGTACCTTTTTGAAGCGGGGAGAATGTACCACGTAAACCCACGGGGATATGACCACGAATCAGGCAACAACAGATGGGGGCCATTTTGGTTCATATAGTTTCAGCGAGTGTTAAAACACTGGGCCATGCTGTGAGTAGAAGAGGTCTATGTAGGGTCCACTGGAGAGTTTGACCATGGCTTCAAGTGTTCTTACTTTCCCTGACGGAGACGATCAAACAAACAGCGAGAGGGAGGGAGGGAAAGAGGGAGAAGAGATGGTTTCAGAGGACCAGAGTGTGAAAATCTGATGTGCGAATGGAGGAGGACACGAGCAGAGAGAGAGAGGAAATGGTGGAGGAACAGGAGAAGGAGTGATGTCAGATAAATAGAGAGGGAGCCAGCCGAGGGAAAGGAGATGCCAGTGTCTATTTATGAGTGGGTATTAGAAAGCCCAATGGACATGGAAAACACATCTCAAAGCAGAGCGCTGGCCAGCTTTTAATACATGTTCTCTTGTCAGGGTTTTTTATTTGTGTCAGACGAGACGACTCTTAAGGCATGTCGCCGGCCACGCTGAAACACTGCTGGGATTGTTGGGAAAGGGTTTTGCTCGGCCTCGTCTGTCTACCAGTGGCAAGATGCCACCATGCCTATATGTGGTCTTACATTTTAGTCCATGGAATTACTGTAATAGGACATATGATATGTTACATATGTTAGGGTAAAATGTACACTATCAGTGTGTCTGTCTGTCTGTCTCTGTGTGCACAGGCCCTTCTGTGTGAATAGGGTTTAGGGCAGCCCTGTTGTGTTGACTGGTGGGGGGAGAGAGAGGAGATTTGAAAGCCAGAATGTCCTCTGAGCTCTCTTCCAGCGAGGTGCCCCCTCACTCCCCATTCCCCTTAGGCACCACGGTCCTCTCCTCCTTTCGTCCTCCTCTCTTCCCTCTCTCTCTCGCGCTTCATTCCTTCCAGCATGCAAATTAAATCTCATATAGGCCGGCCTGACTCCCTGCCTGCCTCCCTAGAAATACACTTTTACACTTTTAAATTAAGAAATAGAGAGGTATCACGTGCCTCCATCTTAAGTCCCCACTATGCAGGAGCTCACACTCTAATCAGTTCCTCCACTATTGATACCTACAGCACCAAGGAGTGCCATAAATTGTAGCTTTAAAAGTGTGTTTTTGAGATGTGTTTTGGGTGCTTATGTTCTGTGTGCCTGTGTGTGCGTTCACTGCTCTAGTATCAAGGCCTGTTTGCAGTAAGGCTGCTAAGAAGAGGACATTAGAAATTGTATGTGTGTGTCAGCCCAGAGGGGGAAAAGTGGCTTTTCAGTAGCTACCTGTCCGGCCTGGCGAGCCGGAACTCTGAACAAACAGGGGGGGAGGCCCTTCACAAACCGGGTGCAGGACAAACCGGGGGGCAGGCCCTTCACAAACCGGGGGGCAGGCCCTTCACAAACCGGGGGGCAGGACAAACCGGGGGGCAGGCCCTTCACAAACCGGGGGGCAGGTCCTTCACAAACTGGGTGCAGGACCTTCACTGTCCGTTGCATTTCATTTTCCTCCATCCCCTATTGCCCCCGTTGAGGCAAAACAGATTCTTCTCTCCATGAATTTCTGTTCCCAGTTCTTTTTTCTTGATCTTTACGGGGCAGGAACAGCTGCCAGCGGAAGGCGACAGCACAGAGAGGTGTGTGTGTGTGGGTAGATTCATGGTGATTGAGCAAAGCGCACATCCCTCCCCAGCGTGCTACACTGACCCCAATCACCACCTAAGGGATCAGTCCAGCACTGACAGCCTGACACATGAAAAATTGCTGCTCACCGCATGACTTTATAGAACCACACACACATACACACACTGAATCAGGCTGCTGGAAGTAGTTTCCCTTCATTGAGGTACTGTAGATGTATAGAATGCATTCTGCCAGTCTGCAGCCGTTCCCCGGCCCTGTTCACATGATAACAACATTCTGCCAGTCTGCAGCCGTTCCCCGGCCCTGTTCACATGAGAACAACATTCTGCCAGTCTGCAGCCGTTCCCCGGCCCTGTTCACATGATAACAACATTCTGCCAGTCTGCAGCCGTTCCCCGGCCCTGTTCACATGAGAACAACATTCTGCCAGTCTGCAGCTGTTCCCCGGCCCTGTTCACATGAGAACAACATTCTGCCAGTCTGCAGCCGTTCCCCGGCCCTGTTCACATGATAACAACATTCTGCCAGTCTGCAGCCGTTCCCCGGCCCTGTTCACATGAGAACAACATTCTGCCAGTCTGCAGCCGTTCCCCGGCCCTGTTCACATGAGAACAACATTCTGCCAGTCTGCAGCCGTTCCCCGGCCCTGTTCACATGAGAACAACATTCTGCCAGTCTGCAGCCGTTCCCCGGCCCTGTTCACATGATAACAACATTCTGCCAGTCTGCAGCCGTTCCCCGGCCCTGTTCACATGAGAACAACATTCTGCCAGTCTGCAGCCGTTCCCCGGCCCTGTTCACATGAGAACAACATTCTGCCAGTCTGCAGCTGTTCCCCGGCCCTGTTCACATGAGAACAACATTCTGCCAGTCTGCAGCCGTTCCCCGGCCCTGTTCTTGGAAGAAAAAAAAACATTAAAATCCCACAATACACAACCATATTGACTCAGATGGCACGTTGAATTTTCTCAGCACGAGTTTCATTTGCTGATGATGCAGAAGGGAACACACACACACACACACACACACACACACACACACACACACACACACACACACACACACACACACACACACACACACACACACACACACACACATCTACCACCAACTCTTTTGTCATTTTCCTGCAAGATAAGCCCAAACCAGACAGATTGCTGTTAGTGCGAGCCTCCCTCCATTATTGGGTCATAAAGCAATGTGACATCTCTATTACTGTACCGACCGATCTCCCATCCCGCTCGGGTGCAAACACCGTAATCCACCCACTGATAACACCGGCAGTTGCACCCCTCATTGTGTCCCTACCATAATGCCTCGCTCGGCAGGCACAATATCCACAAGTCAGCAAACTGTTAACATCTTAGCCATTAGCGCTTCTGCCCACTGCTTATTACAGACCACACTAGCTATTGAATTGAGGTTTGAGGGGGAAACCCTGACACATGGTCTCGGAAATGTGTCCACCGACCAGGACTGACTGTCTCTAGGTCCTTACACCTTACAGACTGTCTCCAATCAATCTGCAATGTGTTAATGGCTTCCCAAGATTGCTTTTCTCATACCAAATGTAATCAGTAACTAGTGTTTGGGACTTTAAAGGTTAGCAGTGTTCCTCCATAGGGGAGGTATCTGTTGCAGCAGTGTGGAAATATGAGAGTTCTCACCATATTCTGTAGGCACAGACTGTTACAGAAAACCAAAAATTATAGTACACCATCTCCTGTTATGAGAATCCACCTGTATCTGTCATGTGTTCCATCATAACTCACCTGGATCAGGAGACCCAATCAGGAAGGGGAGCGATTTCTCATTTTACCGTGGCAAAATGAAAAGCCAGTTTTTACAACCGCAATGGTCCACATGTACTGTATATACACAGTAGACATTTTTTTTTAAAGCCATACGTTTCATTAACGGAACAATAAAATATAGTTTTATTGTTCTTTTCACCGCAGTTTTCTCTCTGCCGCCCGAACACAATCAGTTTGGCTTCTGAGCGGGACCTCTGTCATTTTCTGCTTGAAACATAATTTCTATGGTAATTCTCTCTCTCTCTCCCTGTCTAATCTTATTGGCCTATTGAATAGGCAATGCAATTTCCTGCTCTTTCTCCCCTTGTCTCTCCGTCTTCCTTCCATCCCCTTCACATACGTACGTGTGTAACAATGGCTGTTATACCCAACGTCCAATGAAAGCCGACAAACTCATCGTCTCAACTTTCGCCCACAGAACGTCACACCATTATCTGTCTTGATAAAACAAGCCTCTGACTTGGTCTAAAAAAGACAGTAGGGAAAGGAGGAACAGGAAGAAAATGGAACAGATTGGTTTTCAACAGTGTCTTCATCCATAAGGTCCCTATATACCTACAGGCATCCCTCAGTCTCTCTCATTTCAGTTCAGCCTACGTCTGTAGAGGGGCTATCACTGTTTAACCTCTAATTTACCTCTTAGTGACGGTAAAACCCAGCCTAACCCGTTGTGGAGCATTAACCATCCACCCAAGCTTATCTTTGGGAGGGCCAAGCCAAGCTGGGTTTATCCAGTCTGCCTGGTTTTTAGAGTTACATTCAAATGGAATGAAGACAAAGACCCACAGCTCAGAGGAGGATGGGGGAATGGCCATATTGTTTCCCTCTCATCTACACTTGAAGGGCCTGCATTGTTTGGAAAGGCCTCGTAGGTAAGCGTTTCACGGTAAAGTCTACCTGCACCTGTATTCGGCGCATGTGACAAATAAGATTTGATTTGACATATAGCACTCCAGCCGCTTGGCAGGTGGATCTACACACCAGGAGGCCGATATTGTCTCCATTTCTCACTTGAAGCGTAAAAGAGTGTTTACCACAGCAAAAACACATTTTTGTCAGGAATGGTGACGAGCACAAGGAGGTAGAGGAGTAAGGTCCCACCAGGGTTGTGTAGGTCCCACCTGGGTTGTGTAGGTCCCACCTGGGTTGTGTAGGTCCCACCTGGGTTGTGTAGGTCCCACCTGGGTTGTGTAGGTCCCACCTGGGTTGTGTAGGTCCCACTAGGGTTGTGTAGGTCCCACCTGGGTTGTGTAGGTCCCACCAGGGTTGTGTAGGTCCCACCAGGGTTGTGTAGGTCCCACCAGGGTTGTGTAGGTCCCACCAGGGTTGTTTTTTTCCCAAGCTGTGACTATGGCCAGGATTTCTTACAGTAGGCTATCACCCCTGAGCATCACCCCTACACACACGCGCGCACACACACACACAGCCTAAACTCGCCAGGCAACCCACAACAAGAGTAGAGCGGGGTAATTGGTGTGGAGAATGTGCCTTACTTATCTCCAATGAGTGAGTGAGTGTGTGTGTGTTTAGCCTCCTTTACGATCATTAGAAAATAGACTTATTTCTACTTAATCTAAAAGCTTTAACCCCATAGTTTGAATGGTACGGGTCCCAGTCCATTTGTTATACCATAATGGGGCTGTTAACTCAACCTTAGTGTTGTTCAGTTGAACATTCTTTAGACAATAGAGTAGTGTTTCCACACAGTACATTACATGGATACTCTCAAGTTTCCTGTGTTTGAAGGGGCCATTTTTCTGTCTGTTTTTTTCTGTCATGTAAACCGTGTTCATCAAAGGAAACCTTTGAAAAATCGCACTCCTCGAAACCCCTTTGAATGATGGAAATCAAATCATCTTTTGATGGTGTGTTGAAGGTGAAGGTTGATGCAGAGAGTGGGCTTGTTTGTGAGTAAGCTTTTCAGACGGTCTGATGTTTCATACTTGGCATTTCGTGTACATGCTCCCTCTTGTGTAATTGGATAAGCAAAGGGAATGCGTTGGGAAAGGATGGACTTCAAACGATAAGACAATAAGGGGCGTGCAATCACGGATTACATCTCAAATCAATTATACATCAGCAGCTATTTTTATCATCAGTAGGACGCTGTCCTCTGGCTTGGCTGTCTGGTGAATGTGTTTGTTTGCATCTGTGTGTGTGTGAGTGAGTGAGGGGGAGCCATTTTATACGAGCTTGGAAAAGTATGAAACATTTGTATTCTTGTGTGCATACGGGAGAATGTGTGTGTGTGAAGGTGAAGATTCCCCGAGGGGGCTCCAGAGCAGGGCCAAGCTCTTTGAGGTGCCGTCTAGCTCCTGGCCACAGATGCACCAGATAAGACCTGGGCTCAGAGGCCCTATTGCCCCCCCACCCTCTCCCTCTCAGCAGGCTCCCTACTGCCCCCTACCCTCTCCCTCTCAGCAGGCTCCCTACTGCCCCCTACCCTCTCCCTCTCAGCAGGCTCCCTACTGCCCCCTCTCCCTCTCAGCAGGCTCCCTACTGCCCTCCAACACACAGACAATTTCTCCACCACATGGCACACCCATTAATCACTGGCCAGTATGAAGACACACCAAAGTGTGTGTGTGCGTGCGACTCCACACGTTTGTGTTCAACAATAGAGCCGTAACCCTGGTGATTGCCTGTGTGTCCTTGGCCACACCATCCATTTCCGTCACCATCAGCCCATTGAGAAAGCTGGGGGTTTTCTGCCTTGGAGGATTGGTAGGAGTGAGTTGGCCCCCTGGAGTGCGCGCGTGTGTGTGTGTGTGTATGCTGTCACAGTCATCTCTGGAGCTGGTTAGATCTTAAGACCATCAGCAAGCCCCCCTACACACACACACACATACACACACACACACACACACACTGCTCTGCCAGGGGTGTGACCTTTACAGGAAACATGGCCTCTTACTGATGAGAACAGATTTGAAACATGTCCTGTCTCGCTCTGCAGAGCCGTGTCAGGCGGAGAGGAGAAGGTGAGTGGTTGAGTGGAGCTGACGCTTCTCCATCCATCTATTCCTTCATCCCTCGATCAGTCTCTACATGTGGATTGTTAGTCCGTCATCATATCAGTGGTCGCTGCACTTCATTCAGAAAGACCGAGAACGGCTGCTAGCTGCTGCTTTGCCTTTGACTCAGACAAGCCATTTATTTCACAATCTTAGCTGATGCTTTATCTTTAGTACACGGGTATTGTTTGATACACCATGGTAGTTAGAGTTGTCTATTTTAATGGATGTATTTCTCTTTGACATGTTGTAAATGTGACATGTACTGACATGAATAATGAGTGGAGTTGCATTACACTGACATGCTTTAGTGGGACGATGTAGCTAGATGTAAGAAGAGGATGTGTTCCGCAACAACACGTTCATCTCGGGTGTATTCATTCTGACGATTTTTATGTTGTTGAATCAAATGGAACCAAACGAAGGAGGGACCTACCTGCATTTGTCCAATAGAAACTCTTGTGTTGCTCTGTTTGCTTCTTAAATGGTTTCTGTAATGAGTACACCCCTGGTTAATTGTAAACTTCCCCTCCCTCTTCTCAGAGTCTGGAGCTTTTAAGGAGCAGCAGGTGTTGCGGCCACACTCCGACGCCCACCACCAACGTAGCGTTGACTCGGACATCACTAAGGATGATGGACACATAGGCTATGCAGTACACACACACACACTCCTCTCCTCATTACAGCCACCAATTGCGGCTCTAAACGATGGGGTGTACATACAGAGTGGGGTTGGAGGTTTTAGTGGCAGATGTGCCTCTGTGTCCTCCTGCCTCCATGAATGGACGACGATTGGAGGAGAGGAGGGAGTATACAGGAAAGCATTCAGGGAGCGTAATTTAGTTTTGATTGTCGGTTGTCAAAAAGCCGTCATTATTGGCTGCTTCCAGCAACTCTGAAGCAGGCTTTGATGAGGATGAAAGCCTGGTACCATTATCCAGATGGCTGTGTTGATATTGTTCAATCCTTCACTCTCTACTTCCGTCTAGCTCACTCGCTCTTTTTCAAGGGTTTTCAAAAAAAATAATAAACTAGTGTAGTTTCTGTGCGAGTGTGTGTGCGCGTGTTTAGTTTCTGTGCATGCGTGTGTGCACGTGTCAGCTCGGCGAGCTACTGTGAAGTGAACAGCGCAGTAATAGAGATGAGTGACAGCGGGATCAGGACAGAGGTACTCGAATGGGCTCCCGACACCAGCATGAAACGCACTTTCAAGCAGAACACTTGTTTTATTGTTTATTATTGTTGTCTCTGATTTGATTCTGAGCCCATTTTTCTGCTGAAAAGCACTCCGTACACACAGTGTGATAGCAGCTGTTCCTCTGGTATCCTTGGGAAGATTCCGTGAAGTCTCCTCATTTCCCTCTCCGCTCGCCTGTGCTGGAGTTAAGCCACCGGAATGCTCAAACGCACCCGTGAGAATGTGTGTCGTGTGTCTGTGCAGTGGTCTGACAGCATGTCATACATCTCGGCGGGTGTGAAAAAGAAGACCGCTGTCAATCAAACCCAGTCGGTGTTTTCCCCCTGTGTTGTACCAGAACAGCCATGAAGACCTCCTGAGGGGAGACAAACAGAAGTTTACTCACCAGTGGTAATAAAGTACAAGACTGAAGTGAATCCATGTGAATAGCTTTAAGTCTATCTATCGACGCAGATAGTTGTTGACATTTGACGTGTTTGGCGGTTCACCTATACCAAAATCCCAAAGAATTGAGGAAGTCATTTGAATCAAGGCTTGAAGTCTGCATTCGTGGTGAATGGGCTGCCTCTCTTCTGCTCACCGGAATAGGAGGCTTGCCCCTCTCGCTCACCCCCCCCCCCCCCCCCCTAGGAGTGTGGCTGCCACAGACAATTTGTTCCCTCCCATCCGGGACTAATACCTTTATTCTCCTTCCCAGAGCACTTAGTGCATGGCAAGAGGCCTGCTTCTCCATATCACTGCCCACAGCATAGGGGAGCTCAGGTAGAAAGATGCACTACGCTCCACCATGCTAGCTCCACCATGCTAGCTCCACCATGCTAGCTCCACCATGCTAGCTCCACCATGCTAGCTCCACCATGCTAGCTTCACCATGCTAGCTCCACCATGCTAGCTTCACCATGCTAGCTCCACCATGCTAGCTTCACCATGCTAGCTCCACCATGCTAGCTCCACCATGCTAGCTCCACCATGCTATAACTACACTGCAGATATTTTTCTCTGGCTTACACACTTTATTCAGGCGTTGTTGTTTTTCAATGGAATAATTGTGACACGCCTCGTGGCACTTTGGCAGTGGCCATGTTTTAGCCCCATCATGGTTAATTGTTATCTACTTGTACAACAGGGGTTAGTTATTAGCATAGGGCAATGACATGCTAATAATTGGGAAGGGCTATATTTAAATGTCAAGTGTCAAGCCTGGGCAGGAGAAGGGGAAAGAAAAAAAAAGCTGTTAATAGTTGACATCTAAATGTCAACAACAACAAAAAAGTGTGTGTGTGTATATATTATACTGCTAGGAGTGGGGAGTAAGGCCAAAGATCCTACCGACCCCAAAATACGATGAATATCAATTCTCTGGCAGCATCGTTGCTCAACCACTGGAACACCCAAGCTGATGCAAAATATGAATCTTTGAGGATAATTCCCATAGCAACTGGTGTGACGGTATTGGCCGGCAAGCCCTGCCACACACACATACATACATACATACATACATACATACATACATACATACATACATACATACATACATACATACATACATACATACACCAAGATGTGAAAAATACTGTACTTTATTAATGTTTCAATGGATCCCACCAAAATAATTTATTGATTTAATTAAAAATCAATGTCTTCCAAATCAAGGTATCACAATTATTGGCACCCTTAAATGTTATTGTAAATACCATCTACCAAAATTAAACAAGGAATTACATTCCACTTATTTAAGTGTATCTAAGTGTTAAGGAACTATATTGAGCCATTACATCACTTCCTTTTTCACTGGGGTATAAAAAAGATCACTGTGAAAGAATTGCAGGCCCTGGTGGCGTCTTGGGGTCACCAGGTTTAAAAAAGCACCATCAGACGCCACCTCCACAACCACAGGCTCTTTGGAAGGGTTGCCAGAAGAAAGCCCTTAATGACCCCAAGACACAGACGCAAGCGCTTGGAGTTTGCCAAACGTCATTTAAATTATGATTGGAAGAAGGTGCTCTGGTCAGATGAGACCAAAATTGACCGTTTTGGTCAGATACAGCATCAGCATGTTTGGCGTCGAAACAGAGATGCATACAAGGAGAGGCACCTCATACCCACAGTGAAATATGGTGGTGGGTCAGTGATGTTTTGGGGCTGTTTTAATACCAGAGGTCCAGAGGGACTGGTTAAGATCGATGGCATAATGAATTCCACCAAGCATCAGGTAATTTTGGCTGGCAATCTGGTTGCCTCTGCCAGAAGGCTGGGACTTGGCCGTATGTGGACTTTCCAACAAGACAATGACCCAAAACATACCTCAAGATCCACACAGAACTGGTTCAGTGACAACAAAATCTCAGTCGCCGGACCTCAATCCAATCGAAAACCTGTGGGCTGAGTTGAAGAGGGCAGTTGATAAGCGCAAACCCAAGAATGTGAAGGATCTTGAAAGGATCTGCATAGAGGAATGGTCCAAAATCCCTCCAAATGTGTTCCTTAAAACCTTGTCAAACATTACAGGAAAAGACTCCATGCTGTTATCCTTGCCAGAGGTGGTTGCACTAAGTACTAAATGAGGAGTGCCAATAATTATGAAACCTTGATTTTGGTGAAATGTATTTTGTATTAAATAATTGTATGATTTGGGTGGGTTCCATTGAAACATTAAAACGTACAGTATTTCTCACATCTTGGTATTTTGAGTTTATCTCCATAATTATATTGTTTATATTATTTTAAGTATTGTTTGTGCATTGCCAGTCAGGGGTGCCAGTAATTTTGGAGCCCACTGTACATACATACACACATACATACATACATACATACATACAGTGGGGAGAACAAGTATTTGATACACTGCCGATTTTGCAGGTTTTCCTACTTACAAAGCATGTAGAGGTCTGTAATTTTTATCATAGGTACACTTCAACTGTGAGAGACGGAATCTAAAACAAAAATCCAGAAAATCACATTGTATGATTTTTAAATAATTAATTTGCATTTTATTGCATGACATAAGTATTTGATAACCTACCAACCAGTAAGAATTCCGGCTCTCACAGACCTGTTAGTTTTTCTTTAAGAAGCCCTCCTGTTCTCCACTCATTACCTGTATTAACTGCACCTGTTTGAACTCGTTACCTGTATAAAAGACACCTGTCCACACACTCAATCAAACAGATTCCAACCTCTCCACAATGGCCAAGACCAGAGAGCTGTGTAAGGACATCAGGGATAAAATTGTAGACCTGCACAAGGCTGGGATGGGCTACAGGACAATAGGCAAGCAGCTTGGTGAGAAGGAAACAACTGTTGGCGCAATTATTAGAAAATGGAAGAAGTTCAAGATGACGGTCAATCACCCTCGGTCTGGGGCTCCATGCAAGATTTCACCTCGTGGGGCATCAATGATCATGAGGAAGGTGAGGGATCAGCCCAGAACTACACGGCAGGACCTGGTCAATGACCTGAAGAGAGCTGGGACCACAGTCTCAAAGAAAACCATTAGTAACACACTACGCCGTCATGGATTAAAATCCTGCAGCGCACGCAAGGTCCCCCTGCTTAAGCCAGTGCATGTCCAGGCCTGTCTGAAGTTTGCCAATGACCATCTGGATGATCCAGAGGAGGAATGGGAGAAGGTCATGTGGTCTGATGAGACAAAAATAGAGCTTTTTGGTCTAACTCCACTCACCGTGTTTGGAGGAAGAAGAAGTATGAGTACAACCCCAAGAACACCATCCCAACCGTGAAGCATGAAGGTGGAAACATCATTCTTTGGGGATGCTTTTCTGCAAAGGGGACAGGACGACTGCACCGTATTGAGGGGAGGATGGATGGGGCCATGTATCGCGAGATCTTGGCCAACAACCTCCTTCCCTCAGTAAGAGCATTGAAGATGGGTCGTGGCTGGGTCTTCCAGCATGACAACGACACGAAGCACACAGCCATGGCAACTAAGGAGTGGCTCCGTAAGAAGCATCTCAAGGTCCTGGAGTGGCCTAGCCAGTCTCCAGACCTGAACCCAATAGAAAATCTTTGGAGGGAGCTGAACGTCCGTATTGCCCAGCGACAGCCCCGAAACCTGAAGGATCTGGAGAAGATCTGTAGGGAGGAGTGGGCCAAAATCCCTGCTGCAGTGTGTGCAAACCTAGTCAAGAACTACAGGAAACGTATGATCTCTGTAATTGCAAACAAAGGTTTCTGTACCAAATATTAAGTTCTGCTTTTCTGATGTATCAAATACTTATGTCATGCAATAAAATGCAAATTAATTACTTAAAAATCATACAATGTGATTTTCGGGATTTTTGTTTTAGATTCCGTCTCTCATAGTTGAAGTGTACCTATGATAAAAATTACAGACCTCTACATGCTTTGTAAGTAGGAAAACCTGCAAAATCGGCAGTGTATCAAATACTTGTTCTCCCCACTGTACATACTGTACATACATACATACATACATACATACATACATACATACATACATACATACACACACTCACCTATCTCTTAGTTATTGGTGTCTTGTCACAATCTGTCTTGAGCCCCATCGCCAAGCCATTACGTGGTGTCCTCCCCTCCCAGTTTGACAAGCAAGGGGAATGCAAATGACCGTCCTCCCCTCCTCCTTTTCTCTCCCTCTTCTTCCCATCTTCCATCTCTGGGATTTATGACAGGCTTGCCATTCAAAGATGTCCCTACCTGGAGGCTTAAGGCCAGGGTAATAGGCTTCATCCATCTTCTCCTTCAAAGAGGAACCTTGGCCCCTGACCCGCCATTTTGTATGATTCTATGACTGAGGTGTATCAGAGGGCTCGTCGAGCTCTGGCTCTCTCTGCTATTTATTTGGCTATTATATCTGGTGATTGGAGAGGATGGTTAAGGCCCTTCGTGTTAAGAACCTTTGCCTGCGTCCTGTGGGAAAGAGATACTGTGTTTAAATCACCCATCCTATTCTCTCACACACACACACACACACACACACACACACACACACACACACCTTGCAGCCATGCTCAAACATACAAGTTAGTATATGTTTAAGAAACCCCCCCACACACAATGTTCCTGGTTAATATTCACTGAGTGGCTTGCGCTTCAATGCTTTCCCACCACTACCACCCCTCTCCCCTCTATTCTCTCTTGCTCTCGCTTGTTCAGCCATGACATGTTCCCCCCTCTTATTTTTCCTCAGGTTTCTCTGGCATATATGGTGTCAAAACGCGTATCGCTTCCCGAAGACGGCGGCTAATTTGAGTTCTCTGCCCGGCCAGCCATTAATTCCCTGTGCGTTTAGCAGTCCAGCAACTGTTTACACACCGAGCACAGCCTCAGTAGTTCTCCCCACGAATAGAGGGGAGGGAGGGTCTAGGCCTGTTGTCTGAGCGCTATAAGTGTAGATGTCATTTGACAAGGAGGCGGTGTGAGATTCTTTTACTTTTAACGGGGTGCGTCTTTGAAGGAGCAGGTCTTTGAAGGAGCAGTTGTTTTGTGGAAATTGCGCCAGCTATTGATGCATTTCTCTTTCTCTGAGCGAGCACAGGTTTTTTTCTTCCACTGTATCTAGAAGATTTACAGTGGCCCTGCGATGTGTTCATCACCTGTAATCCTTTCATGTCCGGCCTTGATAACACTGAACCGGACCATTCTCACTGCGATAAAAGGCGACTTGAAGAAAAGAGTCTGTAGTTCAATACACACAGACAGTGAGAGAGAGTTATCGGCAGTAGTCAGACGGTGTGTGTGCACGCTTTCATATATTGGTGTGGCTTCATACATATTTTGAATGCAGCTGTATGTGTCTGCAGGTTTGCTTGCATGTGTGTAGGTGATCTTGATCTCAATCCACCCCCCCCCCTCCCGTCTTGGTCTTTGATTGGTGGCCATGGAGAAGTTTGGCCCTCCTTATCTCTCTCTGCATGCAGTCTGGCCACTGGGCTATTTGTTTACCCACCATCAACAGCATAGCAGCATCCGTACTACTTTCTACTGTCCCTCTGCTTCATAAGCAACACACACACACATATCCAGCAACAGATTATCTGCGTAAATAAACCGGGATTTGTCTGGTGGGAGTTTTTTTTTCTGCAGCGTGGTTAATCGATAAGGTTGTTAAGTCTTTTGACTGTGTCTCCATTAATTACAAGGCAGTGGGAGGAAGGGGGGAAGGGGGTGGAGAAATGGAGGTAAGGGGGGGTTGGAAGTGGGAAAATCAATGTGTTAAAAATGAATTCCAGGTATCCAGCCAGACTGTTGGGTGGGTGCATTGTGTGAAAGGTAGGCGCTTGTGAAGTTTGAATGGCAAACGGCTTCTCGGGGGAAGAGGGACACTGAAGAGATGATATCGGTCTCCCGGGTGGCGCAGTGGTCTAGGGCACTGCATCGCAGTGCTAGCTGCGCCACCAGAGTCTCTGGGTTCGCGCCCAGGCTGGGCTGGGTTCGCGCCCAGGCTCTGTCGCAGCCGGCCGCAACCGGGAGATCCGTGGGGCGACGCACAATTGGCATAGCGTCGTCCGTGTTAGGGAGGGTTTGGCCGGTAGGGATATCCTTGTCTCAGTATGTAAAAAATAATAATAATAAAAATAAAAAAAGGAAAAATAAGAAAAAGAAATAAATAATAAGAAAAAATATTATAAAAAAGAAAAAAGAAAATGTATGCACTCTACTGTAAGTCGCTCTGGATAAGAGCGTCTGCTCTTGGCCGGTAGGGATATCCTTGTCTCAGTATGTAAAAATGTAATAAAATGTATGCAAAATGTAAGTCGCTCTGGATAAGAGCGTCTGCTAAATGACTAAAAATGTAAAAAATGTAAAATATCGGGCAACGGGGGAGGAGGTGTAGGGAGGGAAGGAGGTCAGTTGGTTGGGTGTGCTGTCTGGCTGAGATTACACACGTTTGTGTAGCATGTGTGTGTATCACGACATCCTGGAGATGGCCTCTAGAGGAGAAATGCACGTCAAGACTTTGTCCTGATAAAATAATATTTGAATTTGAACATCTGCGTCCTTATAAGCCCTCTCTCTGCTGGGTTTTAATAGAAAGATACTAGCTGTGTTCGAATACTCATACTAACCTCACTATTTGTGACTTAAATTGAGTATATAGTAACCTAGTATGGATATAGTCATAGTATGGATATAGTTATAGTATGGATATAGTTAGTATGCCAGCGTTCCGTTATGTTGTACTAAATTCGCCAAAATATGAAGTATACCAGCGAATTACAATATTTCTGTGCTTTTAGGGCCCATAATGCAATTCTTCAGAAAATGGCCGTGGCTTCACATTTTCAGATTTGAAGAAAATGGCGGAAAATATGCAGCCGAAGTCCGAGAGCGGATACAAATTCATTGCTTTAAGTGATTAGGACAAATGTTTAAAAAATGTTGGGTAATGTAATAAAGTAATGACTTTTCAAATAAGGTACCTTACACGTTATGTTGGCTGACAATTTATTAGCTACGCTATCCTTACGAATCACATAGCATATCATTACAGCAGTTGCTTGTATGTACCGTTATGATAGCTAGCTACCTAAAATTAGTTGGCTACTAATACATCAAACTTGCCAGTATATTAACTATATACTATCTAACTACCCAACGTTTATTGACTTGATAATTCACGTCATTCTTAGCTTAGTGGTATAGTCGTTGTGTGTTCTCAATGGACATTCGAGTGCATTCGTAAATTCACTCAGGCTATCTAACATTACTCCAATTTCAGAGGTATTGGAGTAATTTGTCGCAGAATAACTGAATTTACTAGCGCTCAACACCCGTTGAATATGACCGTGTCAGTAAACGCCGGGCAAAAAAACTTAATTAAATTGTTGCCAGCAGCACAGTTAGCCACCAGCGCTCTGGATAACATGAAAACATCCTAACTAGCTCTGCTGGGGCGAGTAAAATGGTCAGAGTGAGGTATTCTGTCATTTGTATCTGGAGGTAGCTAGCCAACGTTAGCTTGGGTGCTTGACTGCCGTTGTAAGGTCAGAATCAACCCTACTCCTCGGCCCGAGTGTCCAGTGCGCGCTCCGAGAGCGAAACTCCGAATTTTCAAACGGACAATCTGACAACGCTCTGAATTTACAAACGGACAACCTGACAACGCTCTGAATTTACAAACGGACAACCTGACAACGCTCTGAATTTACAAACGGACAATCTGACAACGCTCTGAATTTACAAACGGACAACCTGACAACGCTCTGAATTTACAAACGGACAACCTGACAACGCTCTGAATTTACAAACGGACAACCTGACAACGCTCTGAATTTACAAACGGACAATCTGACAACGCTCTGAATTTACAAACGGACAACCTGACAACGCTCTGAATTTACAAACGGACAACCTGACAACGCTCTGAATTTACAAACGGACAATCTGACAACGCTCTGAATTTACGAAGCTCTCAGCGCACTCTGGCACTCCAGATTGAATTTAAGAACCCGAAGTCCTATAATGTCTAGCTAGTAATTTGTGTTGCTAGCAAGAGATTGCATAGCAACAGCATCAACTTCCGGTAGACAGGCGAAGAGCTAGTATGCTCAACTGAAAGGATACCATTAGTTTACAGTATACTAAAAATTAACTAATAGTATGTTAGTATGGGTATTCAAACGCAGCTTCTGTCTCTCTCGCTCGCCCTCTGTGTTCACTGTCTGTCTTGTCTTGGGTCTATCATTCTCTCTTTCTTCTCCTGGTCAGGGGTCATCCTACAGGTCAACATGTGTTATTGTTTTCAACCCGTCTGTTCGATGCTCTGGGAATTGTGAAGGGGCTAAATTATTGCTGTGGTCTGGACATAAGTGTAGTGTACACAGCTCTCGTTGACTAGTAATGCATTCCCAGGTATCTGGTCTGCTGGAGTTATTGATTTATGTTAGGGGGTAAGAGGCCTTGTGGCCTGTTTGCTGTCACAACTCCCTCTCACCTATCTCTCTCTTTCTTTCTCCCTCTCTTTTTCTCCCTCTCAACTATCTGTCCATCTCCCACTCCGTTTTGGCAATCCGTCTCTTTCTTAGATATTTCTCAATCTCTGAGTTTATCGCTTTCTCCTATTCTTTCTATCGACTCTGTCTGCTCTTTTCTTTTTCTTGGCTCTTTCTTCTCTCTCTTTCTCCCTCCTTTCTCCCCCCCCCATTGCTTAGTCTCTCTCTCTCACTCACTCACACTTTCTCCTTGTGCTCTCTCCCTCTTTGAGTAAGATTTAACTTTACGGTTATGGATATGGCATGTACTGTACATTATTATGTTTGCTTATGAAAATGCCATAGCCCGCCTGATCTCCTGTGAATATATTCTCCCTACACCCCTCAGTCATGCCACTCAATAACAGCTCTGTCTCCTTTTATTCCCCTCTGCCACTCATTCACAGCCTGTCACATCATCTCGTGGGCCGTGGAGACAGAATTGTTTTTGTCCTGTTTTCTGATTGATCCTACTGTTGTTTCTCCGTCACCATCACTGTTAGTCTTATCTTATTCATTATTATGCGAAATGGAACAAGACATCCTTTTGAAATTAAACTTACCCAATTTTATTTTTGCTCTCATGCTTTTCAATGGTATTTTACCAAAGTGCTCCAAGTATGCTTTCTAGTATTCAACGTTGTGCTTTCTATGCACAATCAAAACAGAAAGAAAACAGTAAGCACTTGTCTGCAGCGAGATCCAATTTCCATTGTACTCTTCCCTCCTCCGACTGACGGTTTAATGTTTCGCAGCATCAGTGGAGACTCAGAGCTCCAAAATGGAATATCATACACTACAGTTGAGGAACAAGTAATTCTGCTTTGAAAGTTAACACACTTGTAACCTCACTTTTGAGAAAATGGCCCTTGAATGTTTTGGTGCCAACTGAAGAGCCCTTTGTCTACACCCATTCAGCATCGTTCACACCCTCTTTAGCTTTAGCTCCACCCATCTCTTTAAATATTTAAAGAGTAAAGGCTGGCTTATACTACGGGTGTGTTCGTAAATGTGCAGTTAGCTAACCAACCAGGTTCAATGTTAGCTAGCTAACATTAGGCTATAACTAGCAATGCAAATGGCTCTGAGATATCAATAATATTACTACACACATCATACTGGTAATGTTAGCTAGCTAGCTAACAGTACATTTTAACTTGAAATGAAAATGACTTTCTGACAAAATTAAAAACATGTCATATCTGAAAATGTAGCTAGCTAGACTCTCTTACCTGTATACATGGATGGACGCTACTCCCTCTAAGGCCATGGTTGCCCTTAGTTTGAAGATGTAATCCGGAGATGGGTGTATTAAACAGCAGCTTTCTGTTTGTTCTCTTTTTTGACTAAGTCTTCATATTTGCAATCAAACGCTAGAATTCTGTCTCCGTAGCTATCATACTCTAATTCCACTAACCTGTTCTCTATCTCTCGCTCGCTCTCTCTCTGAGAGAGAGACTTAGCCTTTGTGGTAAAGCTTTTCCCACCCTCTTGTCTTTACATTCCTGGGTTGGAATGGCTCTGGGTGAGAGGCCAGCCATAGTCCTCTTTATCCTTATAGCACAGGGATCTCACTTTCCTCTTACAGTGTATCACCTTCACACGTTTCTACAACACAGCACCCTGTGTTTAAGAAAATGAATAGAGGTTCTCTGCTAGCTTATGTCTGTATTCTTGGAAAATAATCCACTGATCCTCCTTGTACCCCCCTTTTTGTTTAGGTGAATTGACACACCTAAATGGCACCCTAGTCATAGACTGTTCTCTCTGCTACCGCACGGCAAGCAGTAATGGATCGCCAAGTCTAGGTCTAAAAGGTTTCTTAACATCTTCTACCTCCAAGCCATAAGACTCCTGAACAGCTAATCAAATGCCTACCCAGACCCCTCTTTTACGCTGCTGCTACTCTCTGTTTATAGTCTATGCATAGTAACTTTAACTCTACCTACATGTACATATTATCTCAATTACCTTGACTAACTGTTGCCCCCGCACAATGACTCTATACCGGCACCCCCTGTATATAGCCTTGTTATTGTTATTTTACTGCTGCTGTTTAATTATTTTCTATTTTCTACTTAACTATTTTTAGCTTAACACTTTTTTCCTTTAACATCTTAAAGCATTGTTGGTTTAGAGCTTGTAAGTAAGCATTTCACTGTAAGGTCTACACCTGTTGTATTCGGGGCATGTGACAAATACAATTTGATTTACCCAAGAAAGTGATGGTAACTAAATTTCAATTTCGCCAAAGCACTCACGTCTGTCATCATGAGATGCTAGTTAATGATCATATCACCTCCACCTTACCCGACACCCTAGACTCACTGCAGTTTGCATACCGCCCCAGTAGATCCACGAATGACAGAATCACCATCGTACTGCACACTGCCCTGTCCCATCTGGACAAGAGGAATACCTATGTAAGAATGCTGTTCCTTGACTAGAGCTCAGCCTTCGAGACCATAGTACCCTCTAAGCTCTGGGCCCTGGGTCTGAACCCTGCCCTGTGCAACTTTGTCCTGGACTTCCTGACGGGCCACCACCAGGTGGTGAAGCTAGGCAACAACACCTCCACTACGCTGATCCTCAACACAATGGTGCGTGCTCAGGCTCCCTCCTGTACTCCCTGTTCACCGATGGCCATGCACGTGTCCAACTCAATCATCAAGTTTTACAGACAACACAACAGTTGTAGGCCTGACTACCAACAACGACGAGACCCTGGCAGAGGTGAGGGACCTGGCGGAGTGGTGCCAGGAATAGAACGTCCCCTTCAAGGTCAATAAAACACAGGAGCTGATCGTGGACTTCAGGAGACCGCAGAGGGAGCACACCCCCATTCACATCGACAGGGCTACAGTGGAGAAGGTGAAAAGCTTCAAGTTCCTCAGCCTACACATCACTGACATTCTGAAATTGTCCGTCTACACAGACAGTGTGGTGACGAAGGTGCAACAGCGCCTCTTCAACCTGAAGAAATTTGTCTTGGCCCCGAAGACCCTCACAAACGTCTACAGATGTACCATTGAGAACATCCTGTGGGGCTGTATCACCGCCTGGTACGGCAATCACATCCTGGTACGGCAATCACATCGTCCGCAACCGCAAGGCTCTCCAGAGGGTGGCGCAGTCTGCCAATCGCATCACCGGGAGCACACTGCCTGCCCTCCCGCACATCTACAGCCCCCGGTGTCACAGGAAGGCCAGGAAGATCATCAAGGAACTCAGCCACCTGAGCCATGGCCTGTTCACCCTGCTACCATCTAGAAGGCAAGGTGCATCAAAGCTGGGACCGAGAGGCTGATTGAAACTGTTTATCTCAAGGCCATCAGACTGTTAAATAGTCACCACAAGTCCGCCTCCGCCCAGTACCCTGCCCTGAACTTTAGTCACTAGCCGGCTGCCACCCGGTACTCAACCCTGCACCTTAGAGACTGCTGCCCTATGTACATAGTCATGGAACACTGGTCATTTTAATGTTTGCATACTGTTTTACCCACTTCATATGTATTTACTGTATTCTAGTCAAGGCCTAGCCTATTTAACTATTGCTGTACTTATACTATTCTATCGTACATATTCTACAGATATATTATATATTATATCCATATACTGTCCATAATGTCTATACGTCCCATCATATACATGTATGTATATTCCGTACTAATATTCAAACATTTCTTAATTCCGTTAGTTAACTTTTTTATAGTCACATGTATTGTTAGATGTTACTGAACTTTTGGAGCTAGGAATATAAGCATTTCACTACACCCGCAATAACTTCTGCTAAGTATGTGTATGCGACCAATACATTTTAATTTGATACTGTAAAAGTGAGTCCAAGCATTTAGATATCCTTTAATCCATCTATTTTGTCTGATTTATCTCTGTGATGCTTGTACAGTAGTTGGCTGCACTGTTGGATTCAGCTAGATTTACAAGTTGATGACTTCAGAGACCTTTCTGGAAGTGCGGAATGTTCCGATTTTGAGTGATTTTAACGTCATAAATGTAAGTAGTGCGAGTGACTGGCGTGTCGGAATCTGATTTCTGACTGTTAAACGCCTTCACAAGAGCTTTATTACGAGACTAATTCAAATGTGCTCCGTGCCCCCTTGTTTTAATTTCGACTCCCTCGTGCTCAGAATAGAAATATAGATAAACAAAATGGACTCTATACTTACATACATGGATATTCCTATAAACCTGTCCATGAGCTGCATGTTTTCTCAAGATGTCCTCTCAACATCAGCAGAAAGTGGGAACAAAGAGAAAAATGTTAAACCACTGGGCATCCTTTTCTGTCATTGTTGCTCTGGCATTAAACCTCCCAGGTTTTTATCTCTGACCTAATCTTTGTCACAGACTATGTGAACATGGAAAGGATTAGAAAAGTGCAGTCAAATGCCCCCCTTTTTTTCCATCCAGCTTGAATTGGAGCTTGGTCTTCTCATCAGTTTATCCAGGCTAACCAAATTGCCTATCTTGTTGCTCCCCTGGTCGGAAAGCAGCATAGCCAATGTAATTCTAACTAGTGTGAGAGCACTAAATTGATGCCGGTTTGGAAATTGATCCTATTACAGTGCTGTGTGTCTGCCCCTTCCTCACGTGGGAGAGAGTAGAGCAGGAGCTATGGCTGTCTTAATAGACCTGATGGGCAGAAAGCCTGGGGTGGCTGTCTGGACAGAAGGGGTACCACAAGGATCAGTGTTGAGACTGTTGGTCAATGTCTTCAACAGATGATCGGTTCTATATCATTCTCAAACTTATATATTAGTAGTAGAAAGGAATCACAGACTCTTTGTTTAAGTTTTAAAATTCTCCTTCAGTAATACAATTGTAGGCAGAAGGTGGTACAGAGTACAGTATATGACGGCTCTCCCCAGGTTCTGCAAAGTGTCTAAGACATCCTGTAACTTATATAGCCTCCCCAGTTCCCCTTGCGCGACTTTCCCTGGCAACATTTTAATAAATCTAACCTCCCCCTGACAGCAGCAACCATATTGTCAGCAATTAAATGCTCAGAAGTGGGTTTGACCAAAAATGTCATCACAAGTATAGAGTCATAACAAGGTGAACGAGTCTAAGCATCTTCTGACAGGTGGCTGTTTTCATCAGGCCTGCGGCAGCCTTGTGTTCTCAGAGAACCAGTCGTATTCTCAGAACATCAGACAGCCACGGTGGGGCCCAGACAGGAGGAGTATGAGCGTAGGCGATTTCCGCCTTCTGATAGTGTCTGAAGGGCACAACCCTCAAAACAGGTGTTAACACACACACAGAGGTCTTCTGAGAGGAGACCTTAGTTTATCATAACACAATGTATTAACCCTTAAAAAAGGTATGAGGCCTTGGTTTAACACCTTCAGGACCATTACCATTCCCTGTCAGAGTGGGGGTACCACAAGGATCAGTATTGGGACCATTACCATTCCCTGTCAGAGTGGGGGTACCACAAGGATCAGTATTGGGACCATTACCATTACCTGTAAGAGTGGGGGTACCACAAAGATCAGTTTTGGGATCATTACTGTTCCCAGTCAGAGTGAGGGTATCTCAAGGATCAGCCCTAGGCCCATTACTGTTCTCAGTCAGACCCAGGAGGCAAAGGGGTTTACACAGAGCCACAGCAGGGGGAACATATGAGTAGGTAGGGGGATTGGGATGTTGCAACTGTTTGAAGGACTCAGGATTTAGTTTTTGATGCTTGCCAACATTCTTTGCATTTTAGATATCAAAAAGCTATATTGAAGGGGAAGAAAAAATATATATTTGGAAAATCTTTAAATATATGAAATTATATCAATGCTTTTATACATTAGTGTTAATGTTATATTTATGATAGACACATTTTCTCCCCCCTCACTTGTCCTCCTCGCTACAGACCCCATGCATGGCCCCCAAACACTGGAGGTGGTGGACATCAAGTCCAAGCAGATCACAGTGCGCTGGGAGCCCTTCGGCTACAACGTGACCCGTTGCCACAGTTACAATCTGACTGTCGAGTACCGCTACCAGGCAGGCGGCAAGGAGGAGACCCGTGAGGAGGTGTGTTACGACACCCTGAGCCTGGCGCCGCAGCACACCATCCGGAACCTGTCACCCTACACCAACGTCAGCGTCAAGCTGGTGCTGAGGAACCCCGAAGGCATCAAGGAGAGCATGGACGTGGACGTGCTGACCGACGAGGATGGTATGTGGGGGAGTTTCTGTTCTAGAATAGCATATTAATCGGATGAAGCAATGGATTTGTAATCTAGATAGTATGCTAATGTAGACATTGAAACATAGCTCTAGTCAGTAGGCTTGGGCGGTATACCGTATATTCTGTATACCGGGGTATGTGGAAATAGCCAGATTTTGGGGTGGTTGCTAGATTAAAACCCCGAGCTGACAAGGTAATAATCAGTTGTTCTACAACTACACAAAGCAGTTAACACACTGTTACTAGGCCGTCATTGTAAATAAGAATTTGTTCTTAACTGACTTGCCTAGATAATAAAATAAATAGCCACAGGATGGTTTTTCAATACCGTCAACTATTTCTTTGAAGTTTTACAATAAATTGTAATATTTGTAGCTACTTTTTAAGTACATACCTGCAGTCAACTTGTGCAATAGGTTAGGCGATAAAGCAGATTGCGTTCTTCATTTCACCTGTCACATTATTTTACATTATGAAGTTTACCATAGTTTCCTAAAACGGTTGAGCCAGTCACATGTTTGTTTGTAAATAGCACAACTGGAAAAAAATAGCTGTGTATTGACACGGGTCACATTTTGTATAAAAAATTAAGTCATTTTCTTTCTTCAAGCGAGTAATCAGGAGGCCTCCCGAGTGGTGCAGCGGTCTAAGGCACTGTTTCGCAGTGTTGCGGCGTCACTACAGGCTGAGGTTCGATCCCAGGCTGTGTCATTACTGGCCGTGACCGGGAGTCCTATAGGGCGGCGCACAATTGGCCCAGCGTCGTTCGGATTAGGGGAGGGTTTGGCCGCAGGGGCTTAACTTGGCTCATCGTGCTCTAGCGACTCCTTGTGGGGGGCAGGGGGACCTGCAGGCTGACTTCGGTCGTCAGTTGAATTGTGTTTCCTCCGACACATGCGGCTGGCTTACGGGTTAATCGAGTGGGTGTTAAGAAGCGCGGTTTTGAGGGTCATGTTTCGGAGGACGCATGACTTGACCTTCGCCTCTCCCGAGCCCATTGGGGAGTTGTAGAGATGAGACAAGATCGTAGTCACAAAGTTGGGGAGAAAATAGGGGTAAAAAATATATATTACAAAATATATAAAATATAGTGATCAGGGACATGGAACTGTAGTTTTCCTTGACAGAAAATACATTAGTCCAACACTTTCTGCAGAAAATTGCTTAATTTTCATCAGATGACAACAGAAGTGCAACTTGATTTGGCTGGCAGCCACACAAGTAAATTAGCTTACAATGATAAAGTAAGCTCTTTTTTACAAAAGCGATGCATGGCCATCATATTTCTAATGTTTATCATAGAAAGAATGTAGCCAGCTACATTTCCTCATGTTTTGCCTAAAATGTATCTTGAATTTTACCAGACAAAAGTAGGTTGGCTACACTTAGAAAGTACCAGTCAGAGCATTGTATGTTGATAGAATACCCGTTCGTGAGTTCTCATCCGAGTGGAAAAGTGCAACTCTCTGATGCCGAGCAGAAATTACAATAAGAAGCATTTTACATCTGCATTTACAAAATGCAGCAAGATATTTCTTATGCTTTTTATATATATTTTTTCAGCATAAAAAAATATGAATTCTGCGTTAATGCGACCCCTAAATTTAACTTGTTAGTTATCTAAGTTACTAAATTAATAAGGTGATGGAGCATCATATTGTGTAAGCTTTCTGCCGTGTTTGAGAAGTCAAAACCCTTTGGATGAGTTATCTGTACGGAGGCCACTGCTATTTTTTTATATCCTTGCGTCTCGGCCCATCTGCTCTTCCCCCATCTTCTCAGAGCAAAGCAGGCAGGCCTGTTGCCCAAGCAACTCCAGTGTCCAGACAGACGCAGCATGTATACATGCTGCTTCAGAGCCAATACTGTTCTTCCTTCAGACAAGTATGCATGAACTGATGTTGGCACAATATGGAGGGAAAGTGGGAGCAAAACGAATGAAATGTATTATTAATAAAAATGTACTCTTAATCCAGTACAAGCTAATGTATAGGATGTATAATAGAAGAGACACAATTCACAAATTCTACAGCCTTAAGTGTAAAACTAATAGTGACTCAATAATCCATGCTTTCAGGGAATGCTATAAAGTCTGGAAGTTGTGGGCGGAGCTAGAAAGTTGGTTGTCAAAAGTATTACAATGTAAACGTACTTTTAATCTGTCTGTCTGCATATTTCAAGACATGGCATGTGGGGGTGTAGTGAAATACCCGATGGGCTGGATGATTCTCTTCTCATCACGCATCTTGGAAATCAATCAATCCACCATCATTAACCCAATGGAAAAATCTAATGATTTATTATTTAAATATTGAAAGTGTGTGGGGTATGAGAAACAAGAAAGTGCAGTTTCGGGCCATGTAGTGGAAAGTAATGCCGTCACTGGAGATGAGTGTGTGCGATAGTGGGTCTGGCAGGTGTGATGTTGTTGTTTTGTATGATGTTGTCGTTTGCATGTGTATGTTTTGTATTGTTTATAAAATATTAAATGTATAGATATTTTTTTTTATGAAATTGATTTGACCCCAACTCTGCCCTGCCAAAACGTCCAACATTCAGCTTTTCAACTCTACAAGGCCATCGTTGGGGCCTAACAGAGAACATGAAAGCATGAGGGCACGTGTTTCAATAAGGGCCAAATACGGTAGTTATTTGAAAGCACTTACGTCGCTCTCTTTTGATACATACATCTACTTCTGTGTGTTTCCTTTTAATTGGTTTCTTCAGAGGCCATTTGTAAATTACAATCTCACGCCGCTATTCAAAGTGATATCGAACGTTCAAAGGATCTCAATTGAATTTATCTTCCTGATAACAAGTAGAACTTTTCCACATAGGTATAGTATGTGATTTAAGTTGAACAGCTTTTTATTTATTAATTTACTAGAAACATGAAACCTTTGACCCCCTTATGGGTAAGAAAATGGAATGGCGCGCTTTCCTTTTAATGAACTGTTTTGCCAGCGAGTTGTACATGTAGCGAGTCTTGACCCTAATGCTAGTTGGTTTTCCTTCCGATGTAATTTACAGTGTGAGCACCCAGCACGGTGAACCTCCCAGCCACGCTGTAAACCATGATGTTTTCTCATGACTTTTAGGTCATTGAAGAAGTTGAAAGAGACAATGGCAAAACATCCAGTTTGACTAAATGTACCGTGCTGTTTCAGGACCTCACTGGGGTCAGGGAGAACGAATAGAACTGCACGACCATGACCCCCCACCCCCCACCATTTTTGATAAAGTCACTCTATTTAATTTCCCCCTATTCCCTGTCCACCTTAGTGCCTGGCGCTGTGCCACTCCAGTCCATCCAGGGGAGCACCTTCGAGGAGAAGATCGCCCTGCGATGGCGCGAGCCCGTCCAGACCTATGGGATCATTAAGCAGTATGAGGTAAGATCATCTGGGGAAACTGCCGAGCCCAGCCGCCCATCTGGGCCCACCTTTCTGTCTTTCTTCCTCTCCCCTTTTCTCTCTCTCCCTCTTCCCTCCAACACACATCCATCTGGTCTGGCAGGAGCCGGGCGGCTTCCATTATCGAATAAATCCAACCTAATAACCTTAAGGTCTGTTAACACAATCTATTACCCACTGAACCCCCTCCGACAGCATGCCCAGCCTTGCCCAACCCCAGCCTTGCCCAACCCCAGCCTTGCCCAACCCCAGCCTTGCCCAACCCCAGCCTTGCCCAGCCTAACCCAACCCAACCCATCCCTGCCCACCCCAGCACTCCAGTTGCCTCCGTTCCAGCTATTATTATGAGCCGTCCTCCCCTCAACAGCCTCCACTGGATTGTAGCTAACACTGTTGAAATACAACTATAGAGTTGATCGTCACTCATATCACACCCTGACCAAACAAAACATAGAAACAAACAACGCAAACTATGGTCAGGGCGTGACAGACGTGTCCTTCAGCTCCCCACACAATACGACGAAAAAGGGGTTTTATTGCGTTAAGAAGAGCCATTGTGCTAGACCCGAATTTGTGCAAAAATTCTCCAATTATGCTGTCAGATATGCACGTAATGAAATTATATTCTGTCATCTCGAGCTAACTCTGGGCTGCGATCCAGTTGAAAGAATGGACAAATCAAAAGTTAATTTTTGTTCTGCCTCATTAGACTCTGATGGACTCAACCCCATTATTACTCTCATTCGCTGGCATTCAGCTCGTCTCATGTGCTCTTCAGCCTTTTGACACCATCTCTCTCTCTCTCCAAAACAGCTTTTTGTTCAGAGTTGAGATATCTTTATAGTGATTTCTCTTGGTTGGGAAAACGTACTGCTGGTTCATTGTTTGGGGCTTTTGTTTGAATATGCACAGGCTGAATTCAAAGCCATCCAACCACAGCTGACCCCTAACCCTAATGCAAGCCCCTACTCTCCACACACACACACAAAACACCCCCTACCCCCACAAAAAAAACTTTGACAGCCACATGTGTGTGTGTGTGTGCGATATGTGAAAAGCGATCAACGCTGACTTGAATAGCCTTTTGAAAGGCTCCAGATGCATTCCTCCCTCCCTCCTGATATAGACTAATAGCCCAGCAGAGCCCTGAGCAGCAACATTTCACACCTGATGGATACAAATGGCCGCCACCGCACTCCAACACTCCCCATTGTGCCCCTTAATTGGGAATCAGAACAGAATAATAAAGGAGGCTTTCCATTAGGAGAGACCGAATGATTTATTTAAATGAAGCTTTTCAAGAGCGAGAGAGCTGATGAAGTTATATGAAGGAGAGGAGGAGGGTGCACGCGACGCTCCACTGCTCTCCCTTTCAGAAAGAAATCCCTGGGCCTCCATTCTCCTACTCTAGAGGAAGCGGGGGGGGGGGGGGGGGGGGTGATTTGAATAAACCAGGGGGAATGATTTGAATAAAACAACAGACTTGAATGCTGTTTCTATGGAAAGTTCAGGCCTAGTTTGACTATCAGACGCCAGGCTCTGCATACTACTCTAACTTTGTGCTGCAACTCTTTCAAAATAATTTTGTGTGTATTACAGCTATGATATTCTGGCTAATGGTACACCATAATCCTATATAATCCTATAATACTATACACCAAAACTAACCAGAGCGAGCCTGCTTTTTAAACTTTTTATATAAACTTGTCCTCTCCAGCCATCTAATCTAGGTTGTGTGTCCATCCTCAGATCTCCTACAAGGCCCTCAGCTCCTTCGACACGGAGTTTGACCTGACCAACCAGAGTGGTAGGGTGTTCAAGTTCAGCAATGAGACATTCCACATGTTTGTGGGTCTTTACCCCGGTTCCACCTACTCATTCACCATCCGGGCCAGCACCGTCAAGGGCTTTGGAACCCCCATCATCACCCAGTTCACCACCAAGATCTCAGGTGAGGAAAAACAATGATCAGGATCAACATACAATCTGTACTGTAGTGCCCAAAATCCTCCAGGACATCCTCAGTAATACAGCAGTGTTTGTGTTCCTGGTGTCTGTGATTATCTACATTTGTGTGTACCTGTCGTTATCTATCGGTCTCTGTCTATGTTTGTGTGTACTGTGTACTCGCCGTTATGTGTCGTCTGTCGGTCTGTCTGTCTGTCTCTGTAGGGCTGTCTGTCTCTGTAGGGCTGTCTGTCTGTGTCTCGGTCGGTCAGTCTCGAGTCACCTCATAGACTTTTTTTGTTGTATCTGTGACATCATGGGCAGCGCCATTGAGGCTACAACCCATAGGAATCCCCACCCAGTTGACTACTTTGACTACTTTGAAATGGCGGAATCACAGTGGAAGCCTCTCATGCTAAAATGGGTTATATCCATGATGAGTCCTCTATCTATCTCTGAGTCACCCTCTCCTGTTCCCCCCGCCACCTTTCCCACAGCTCCGTTAATGCCAGGCTATGACCAGGAGACTCCCCTGAACCAGACAGACAGCACGGTCACCGTCCTGCTGAAGCCCGCCCAGAGCCGAGGAGCCCCTGTCAGGTAGGTCCACACACACACACACACACACACACACACACACACACACACACACACACACACACACACACACACACACACACACACACAGAGAGACGCACACACCAATTTAACACCCTGCCCTCACTCCCGACCCTATTGTCCTCTCCTCCTCTCGTTCCCACAATGCTGTTCACCCCACAAATTGCCTTCGCTGCCAACCGCTTCGGCCTCCCTCTGACCTAATTGATTGTAATTGCCTTGCCAAGAGAGAGTTTTTATCCACACTTGTGTTTTTATAGGGGTTTTTACAATGCATCACGTCTTCATGTGGGCATTTGATCTGAGCTAGCAGCACTATATCTTTTGAAGATAAGAACAAAGCTTTTTCTCAGACTCCAAAGACGAGCTCTCTCTCTCTCTCTCGCTCTCGCTCTCGCTCTCGCTCTCGCTCTCGCTCTCGCTCTCGCTCTCGCTCTTTCGCTCTCTCTCGCTCTCTCTCGCTCTCTCTCGCTCTCTCTCGCTCTCTCTCGCTCTCTCTCCCCCTACCCCTCTTCCTTCCACTTTTATATTGCCAGGTACATCTGGAAGCACAGATTGTCGTCAAGGGTGTCTCTCCTTTGATTTGCACACCACTGTAAATAAACAGGACAAATGAGAAATATGCAATATGCTTGCCCGGGAGCACAAATGGCGATTCAAGACTTTTTTTTTTTCTCTCTCCTTGAAACGGATTGTAGAGAGAGAAATGAATAACAGCGATGGCAGGTTCCCACACCCCGGCTATGTTAGCGTTCTGTCATTTGCTGCAACCGCTAGTGCTGCCAACGAGATCTCCATGAAACCTACGGCTGTAAATTGTCTGGCACTAAATGTGTGTAAGAGAGAGAGAGAGAATGTCCATGCAGGAGCATGTACGTGCGTGCGCATGTCTGTGCACTGCAGACTGCAGATATTCTGGCAGCTGGGTCTGAAGTTGTCCCACAAACATAGACATGATATCCTGCTTCGGTCATGACTGTGTTGTCAGAGCTCGTTTTTTTTTGTTCTTAGTCATGAAGTCCTTGTACTGCATTAAGGTCACAGGTTATCACAAGGCATGCACTGTTTAAAAAAAAATCATGCACACATACACACACACACACACAGGGGCCAAACGCCCGCAAGATATCCACGAAAGGTTGGACACTGGAATTCACGCGCCGTCAAACATGATCCTTAAATGCAGTATCCTTTAATTTGACAATAGTGTCACCTATGACAGGTGTGACATAACCCCCCCCCAAAAAAATATCACTATGGTAAGATTAACACCAAAAATACAAAACTGTCAGCACTCATCCAATCCCACGCAGGTACACCTTTTTTCTCCCCGACGACTGTCATTCTGTCACATTGGCTCGTCATTGTCATCTTAATTACAGTTAACGCCTCTTAATGACATCACAGGATTCGCTAATTAGCGCATTTAGGCAATTTTTTGTTGTTGACTGGTAGGGAGTCGCTAACAGATGAAAGAGAGGATTTGGGACTAAAATGTCCTCTGGTTTGTATAACTCCTAATCCCAGCACAATGGCTCACCAGGAAATGAAGTAAAATCAAAGGCTGTACATTGGCGCGATATATGATTAATTGGGGATTAATTGTCATGATGACACTTATGATATTCTGATACTGTATATTGAAGACCATGATCAACTGTCAATAAAGTGATATTTAGTTCTACTGCCATAATAACTATTAATATTCCCCATTTCTGTCCTCCATCGTACTTAAGTATCCTAGGCATTGGTAACAGCACTCTCCCTGACATGCAGAGGGTTTCCTTCAAAGTGTACTTGTGTGTTCTCTGCTACCACGTGACATGTCGAAGGGACTACATCATGTGTGCACTCTAACCAGCTGTGTTACTTGTATGTAGCAGTCTGTCACAAGAGACTAATAGAAAGGTGATGAACACATTCAGTCACGAGCCCCATATTCCTTCTATCAGGCTACAGTCAATATGGTGGGGGTGTGAAGAAACGTCAATATGGAGGGGGTGGGAAGAAACGTCAATATGGAGGGGGTGGGAAGAAACGTCAATATGGAGGGGGTGGGAAGAAACGTCAATATGGAGGGGGTGGGAAGAAACGTCAATATGGAGGGGGTGGGAAGAAACGTCAATATGGAGGGGGTGGGAAGAAACGTCAATATGGAGGGGGTGGGCGGGGAAGAAACGTCAATATGGAGGGGGTGGGAAGAAACGTCAATATGGAGGGGGTGGGCGGGGAAGAAACGTCAATATGGAGGGGGTGGGAAGAAACGTCAATATGGAGGGGGTGGGCGGGGAAGAAACGTCAATATGGAGGGGGTGGGAAGAAACGTCAATATGGTGGGGGTGGGAAGAAACGTCAATATGGAGGGGGTGGGAAGAAACGTCAATATGGAGGGGGTGGGAAGAAACGTCAATATGGAGGGGGTGGGAAGAAACGTCAATATGGAGGGGGTGGGAAGAAAAGTCAATATGGAGGGGGTGGGAAGAAACGTCAATATGGAGGGGGTGGGCGGGGAAGAAACGTCAATATGGAGGGGGTGGGAAGAAACGTCAATATGGAGGGGGTGGGAAGAAACGTCAATATGGAGGGGGTGGGCGGGGAAGAAACGTCAATATGGAGGGGGTGGGAAGAAACGTCAATATGGTGGGGGTGGGAAGAAACGTCAATATGGAGGGGGTGGGAAGAAACGTCAATATGGAGGGGGTGGGAAGAAACGTCAATATGGAGGGGGTGGGAAGAAACGTCAATATGGAGGGGGTGGGAAGAAAAGTCAATATGGAGGGGGTGGGAAGAAACGTCAATATGGAGGGGGTGGGCGGGGAAGAAACGTCAATATGGAGGGGGTGGGCGGGGAAGAAACGTCAATATGGAGGGGGTGGGAAGAAACGTCAATATGGAGGGGGTGGGAAGAAACGTCAATATGGAGGGGGTGGGAAGAAACGTCAATATGGAGGGGGTGGGAAGAAACGTCAATATGGAGGGGGTGGGAAGAAACGTCAATATGGAGGGGGTGGGAAGAAACGTCAATATGGAGGGGGTGGGAAGAAACGTCAATATGGAGGGGGTGGGAAGAAACGTCAATATGGAGGGGGTGGGAAGAAACGTCAATATGGAGGGGGTGGGAAGAAACGTCAATATGGAGGGGGTGGGCGGGGAAGAAACGTCAATATGGAGGGGGTGGGCGGGGAAGAAACGTCAATATGGTGGGGGTGGGAAGAAACGTCAATATGGAGGGGGTGGGAAGAAACGTCAATATGGAGGGGGTGGGAAGAAACGTCAATATGGAGGGGGTGGGAAGAAACGTCAATATGGAGGGGGTGGGAAGAAACGTCAATATGGAAGGGGTGGGCGGGGAAGAAACGTCAATATGGAGGGGGTGGGCGGGGAAGAAACGTCAATATGGAGGGGGTGGGCGGGGAAGAAACGTCAATATGGAGGGGGTGGGAAGAAACGTCAATATGGAGGGGGTGGGAAGAAACGTCAATATGGAGGGGGTGGGAAGAAACGTCAATATGGAGGGGGTGGGCGGGGAAGAAACGTCAATATGGAGGGGGTGGGCGGGGAAGAAACGTCAATATGGTGGGGGTGGGAAGAAACGTCAATATGGAGGGGGTGGGAAGAAACGTCAATATGGAGGGGGTGGGAAGAAACGTCAATATGGAGGGGGTGGGAAGAAACGTCAATATGGAGGGGGTGGGAAGAAACGTCAATATGGAAGGGGTGGGCGGGGAAGAAACGTCAATATGGAGGGGGTGGGCGGGGAAGAAACGTCAATATGGAGGGGGTGGGAAGAAACGTCAATATGGAGGGGGTGGGAAGAAACGTCAATATGGAGGGGGTGGGAAGAAACGTCAATATGGAGGGGGTGGGAAGAAACGTCAATATGGAGAGGGTGGGAAGAAACGTCAATATGGAGGGGGTGGGAAGAAACGTCAATATGGAGGGGTTGGGCGGGGAAGAAACGTCAATATGGGGGGGGTGGGCGGGGAAGAAACGTCAATATGGAGGGGGTGGGGAAGAAACGTCAATATGGAGGGGGTGGGAAGAAACGTCAATATGGAGGGGGTGGGAAGAAACGTCAATATGGAGGGGGTGGGAAGAAACGTCAATATGGAGGGGGTGGGAAGAAACGTCAATATGGAGAGGGTGGGAAGAAACGTCAATATGGAGGGGGTGGGAAGAAACGTCAATATTGAGGGATTGGATGGGGTTGGGAAGAAACGTCAATATGTGGGGGTGGGAAAGAAACTAAGGAATGAAAGTCAAAAGGAGGATGAAAAGCAGAGCATTTGAAGGACTCCTCTTTTCCTCTCAGCAAAATATGACGGGATGACAGCAGCATGCAACACTGTAGGTCCCATTACAGAGAGGGAGACAGCACGTGTCACTGTAGACGTTCAGACTGTCTTACCTAGAGTATTGTGTTCCACAATAAGTGGCTGAAGAGGATCCCCGATTACTACAGCTTGTAGAGAACACATTCAATTAATGAGCTTTAGAGCCATTCTGAATGCGTCAATCAATTAATGAGCTTCAGATCCATTCTGAATGCGTCAATCAATTAATGAGCTTCAGATCCATTCTGAATGCGTCAATCAATTAATGAGCTTCAGATCCATTCTGAATACGTCAATCAATTAATGAGCTTCAGATCCATTCTGAATACGTCAATCAATTAATGAGCTTCAGATCCATTCTGAATGCATCAATCAATTAATGAGCTTCAGATCCATTCTGAATGCATCAATCAATTAATGAGCTTCAGATCCATTCTGAATGCGTCAATCAATTAATGAGCTTCAGATCCATTCTGAATGCGTCAATCAATTAATGAGCTTCAGATCCATTCTGAATACGTCAATCAATTAATGAGCTTCAGATCCATTCTGAATGCATCAATCAATTAATGAGCTTCAGATCCATTCTGAATGCATCAATCAATTAATGAGCTTCAGATCCATTCTGAATGCGTCAATCAATTAATGAGCTTCAGATCCATTCTGAATGCGTCAATCAATTAATGAGCTTCAGATCCATTCTGAATACGTCAATCAATTAATGAGCTTCAGATCCATTCTGAATGCATCAATCAATTAATGAGCTTCAGATCCATTCTGAATGCATCAATCAATTAATGAGCTTCAGATCCATTCTGAATGCGTCATCATATGCCACCGTTCTTCTTTGGAGGTATGATACATCTATTTTTAGTACTTTGCTTTAACATGATGTGAGGCGGTAGCGTTGGAATTGATGTGGTTCATTACACAATATACTGTGGAAGAACACGACTGGTTGCTCGCCATTATGTCCTCCCCGGCGATGGGATTTAGCCAGCCAGATTTGAGTGTGAAATACCAGATGTTTTGCCTTGATACATTTCACAAAGAATGCAACCCGTCCAACTGATTGGATACGTTTGGTAAAAACACTTGAATGACAATGCGTCGGGATGCATACAAAAACACAACCTCTGCTTAACTTAAAAACCAAATTAAAGAAGGCTGGGCTATATTTGCCAGGCTTTGTCCTGAAAAACACACGCGTCATGTCGCATTTGGTGCATAAAGCCTTGTGAGGGACTGCATCATTGACAGGCTGGTGTTTGAAGGGCGGTCTGTCTGGCAGCGTTACATACGCGTGGCGCTACAATAGCAGCCTAACCAGGGGCAAGCTGCTTCTTTAAATGGATTACTGTCAGTCACGTTAGCACCCGCGCTAATGTGTCAAATCTGCTGCACCAGGGCGAGAACACACCACCCTACACACACAATCACACGCTCCTCATTCCTCCTCCTCACCTCCTGTGCCAAGGAAAGCATTTACCCAGTGCTGTAGAGAAAGATGCCCTGTGGCCTCCTAAACCCAGCGTTACCCCAGAGTCAAAGCACTTTCTTTCTGTCAACTGTTTCACTGAGGACAGAGCCATCAACACTCCAGAAAAAAGATGACTGAGTGACTGAGTGAGAGCATCTCTCCTCTATTTCTGGCCCAGATCCCTTGTTTCTCTCCTGGAATGTTCAGCTCTATCCACCCCCCAGCGGAGGTATCACATTACTGCTTCTCCTTCTGCTCTATCCGTCCCCCAGCGGAGGTATCACATTACTGCTTCTCCTTCAGCTCTATCCACCCCCCAGCGGAGGTATCACATTACTGCTTCTCCTTCAGCTCTATCCACCCCCCAGGGGAGGTATCACATTACTGCTACTCCTTCAGCTCTATCCACCCCCCAGGGGAGGTATCACATTACTGCTTCTCCTTCAGCTCTATCCACCCCCCAGCGGAGGTATCACATTACTGCTTCTCCTTCAGCTCTATCCGTCCCCCAGGGGAGGTATCACATTACTGCTTCTCCTTCAGCTCTATCCGTCCCCCAGGGGAGGTATCACATTACTGCTTCTCCTTCAGCTCTATCCACCCCCCAGCGGAGGTATCACATTACTGCTTCTCCTTCAGCTCTACCCGACCCCCAGGGGAGGTATCACATTACTGCTTCTCCTTCAGCTCTATCCACCCCCCAGCGGAGGTATCACATTACTGCTTCTCCTTCAGCTCTATCCACCCCCCAGGGGAGGTATCACATTACTGCTTCTCCTTCAGCTCTATCCGTCCCCCAGGGGAGGTATCACATTACTGCTTCTCCTTCAGCTCTATCCGTCCCCCAGGGGAGGTATCACATTACTGCTTCTCCTTCAGCTCTATCCACCCCCCAGGGGAGGTATCACATTACTGCTTCTCCTTCAGCTCTATCCGTCCCCCAGGGGAGGTATCACATTACTGCTTCTCCTTCAGCTCTATCCACCCCCCAGCGGAGGTATCACATTACTGCTTCTCCTTCAGCTCTATCCACCCCCCAGCGGAGGTATCACATTACTGCTTCTCCTTCAGCTCTATCCGTCCCCCAGGGGAGGTATCACATTACTGCCTCTCCTTCAGCTCTATCCGTCCCCCAGGGGAGGTATCACATTACTGCTTCTCCTTCAGCTCTATCCGTCCCCCAGGGGAGGTATCACATTACTGCTTCTCCCCTCTTAGGCGAGTAACCCCTTTTTAAATGAATTCACAGAGGAAGCGTTTTGTGTGGTGCGGTGTTGTGACAAAGTTTCCTGCGCTTGTCGTTTTTCCAGTGTACACGGACAGGAAACGCGGTGATGAGCCTCCTCAACAAGATACCCTGAAATTTAAGTGAAATTGAATCTGTGCCGCTTGGCCTCATTTGTGTAGTCCTAATCCTACTTTATGGCAGAGGGGATGTTTTTATTTTTTTTATTTCACCTTCATTTAACCAGGTAAGCTAGTTGAGAACAAGTTCTCATTCACAACTTGACCTTGCCAAGATAAAGCAAAGCAGTGCGACACAAGCAACAACACAGTTAAACATGGAATAAACAAGCGTACAGTCAATAACACAATAGAAATAAAAGAAAGTCTATATATAGTGTATGCAAATGGCATGAGGAGGTAAGGCAATAAATAGGCCATAGTAGCGAAGTAATTCCAATTTAGCAAATTAACACTGGAGTAATAGATGAGCAGATGATGTGCAAGTAGAAATACTGGTGTGCAAAAGAGCAGAAAAGTAAATAAAAACAAAATGGAGATGAGGTAGGTAGATTGAGTGAGCTATTTACAGCTGCAGGGATCGGTTAGCTGCTCAGATAGCTGACGTTTAAAGTCAGTGAGAGAAATATAAGTTTCCAGCTTCAGCGATTTTTTTGCAATTCGTTCCAGTCATTGGCAGCAGAGAACTGGAAGGAAAGGCGGCCAAATAAGGTGTTGGCTTTGGGGATGACCAGTGAGATATACATGCTGGAGCGAGTGCTACGGGTGGGTATTGTTATCGTGACCAGTGAGCTGAGATAAGGTGGAGCTTTACCTAGCATAGACTTATAGATGACCTGGAGCCAGTGGGTCTGGCAACGAACATGTAGCGAAGGCCAGCCGACTAGAGCATACAGGTCGCAGTGGTGGGTGGTATATGGGGCTTTGGTGACAAAACGGATGGCACTGTGATGGACTGCATCCAGTTTGCTGAGTAGAGTGTTGGAAGCTATTTTGTAAATGACATTGCCGAAGTCAAGGATTGGTAGGATAGTCAGTTTTACGAGGGTATGTTTGGCAGCGTGAGTGAAGGAGGCTTTGTTGCGAAATAGGAAGAAAAAAATCTAGATTTAATTTTGGATTTGAGATGTTTAATTTTATCGATGGCAGTTATGATATCGTTTAGTACCTTGAGCGTGGCTGAGGTGCACCCGTGACCAGCTCGGAAACCGGATTGCACAGCGGAGAAGGTACAGTGGGATTCGAAATGATCAGTGATCTGTTTATTATCTTGGCTTTCGAAGACATTAGAAAGGCAGGGTAGGATGGATATAGGTCTATAACAGTTTGGGTCTAGAGTGTCACCCCCTTTGAAGAGGGGGATGACCGCGTCACCTTTCCAATCTTTAGGGATCTCGGACGATACGACAGAGAGGTTGAACAGACTGGTAATAGGGGTTGCAACAATTTTGGAGGTTAATTTTAGGAAGAGAGGGTCCAGATTGTCTAGCCCAGCTGATTTGTACGGGTCCAGGTTTTGCAGCTCTTTCAGAACATATGCTATCTGGATTTAGGTGAAGGAGAAGCTGGGGAGGCTTGGGCAAGTAGCTGCGGGGGGTGCGGAGCTGTTGGCCAGGGTTGGGGTAGCCTGGAGGAAAGCATGGCCAGCCGTAGAGAAATGCTTATTGAAATTCTAGATTATCGTGGATTTATCGGTGGTGACCGTGTTACCTAGCCTCAGTGCAGTGGGCAGCTGGGAGGAGGTCCTCTTATTCTCCATGGACTTTAGTGTCCCAAAACTTTTTGGAGTTAGAGCTACTGGATGCAAATTTCTGTTTGAAAAAGTTAGCCTTTGCTTTCCTGACTGACTGCGTGTATTGGTTCCTGACTTCCCTGAAAAGTTGCATATCGCTGGGACTATTCGATGCTAGTGCAGTCCACCACAGGATATTTTTGTGCTAGTCGAGGGCAGTCAAGTCTGGAGTGAACCAAGGGCTGTCTGTTCTTAGTTCTACATTTTTTGAAAGGGGCATGCTTATTTAAGATGGTGAGGAAAGCACTTTTAAAGAACGACCAGGCATCCTCGACTGACGGGATGAGGTCAATATCCTTCCAGGATACCCGGGCCAGGTCGATTAGAAAGGCCTGCTCGCAGAAGTGTTTTAGGGAGCGTTTGACAGTGATGAGGGGTGGTTGTTTGACCGCGGAACCATAGCGGATGCAGGCAATGAGGCAGTGATCGCTGAGATCCTGATTGAAAACAGAGGTGTATTTGGAGGACATGTTGGTCAGGATGATATCTATGAGTGCCATGTTTACGGATTTAGGGTTGTACCTGGTAGGTTCCTTGATAATTTGTGTGAGATTGAGTGCATCTATCTTAGATTGTAGGACTGCCGGGGGGTGAAGCATATCCCAGTTTAGGTCACCTAACAGAACGAACTCTGTAGATAAATGGGGGGCAATCAATTCACATATGGTGTCCAGGGCACAGCTGGGAGCTGAGGGGGGTCTATAACAAGCGGCAACAGTGAGAAACTTATTTCTGGAGAGATTAATTTTTTTAATTAGAAGCTCGAACTGTTTGGGCATAGACCTGGATAGTATGACAGAGCTTTGCAAGCTATCTCTGGAGTAGATTGCAACTCATCCCCTTTGGAAGTTCTATCTTGACAGAAAATGTTCTTGTTGGGTATGGAAATCTCAGAATTTTTGGTGGCCTTCCTAAGCCAGGATTCAGACACGGCAAGGACATCAGGGTTGGTGGAGTGTGCTAAAACAGTGAGTAAAACAAAAAAAGTCAACAAATGAGAGTGCCTGGGGACACGCAGGGCCTTGGTTAACCTCCACATCACCCGAGGAACAGCGGAGGAGTAGGATGATGGTACGGCTAAAGGCTATCAAAACTGGTTGTCTAGTGCGTTGGGGACAGAATAAAAGGAACAGATTTTTGGTATGGTAGAATAGCTTCAGGGCATAATGTACAGACGGGTATCGTGGGGTGCGGGTACAGTGGAGGTAAGCCCAGGCACCGAATGATGAGAGGTTGCATCTCTGGACATGATAGTTATGCTGGGTGAGGTCACCGCATGTGTGGGAGGTGGGACAAAGGAGGTATCTGAGGCATGTTGAGTGGGACTAGGGGCACCGCGGTAAACTAAAACAATGATAACTATCCTAAACAACAGTGTACAAGGCATATTGACATTTGCGAGAGACATAAAGCGAGGCACAAAGCAATCACAGGTGTTGATTGGGAGAGCTAGCTAAGACAATAATGGGTAAGACAACAGCTAATCGGGTAAGACAACAACAGCTAATCAGCTAAGACAACAACAGTTAAAATGGCGATGAATGGGCATAGACGTCGATTAACAGATAAACAAAAAATTAACAAAATGGAGTTCCATGATTATTGAACAGTCCAGCAGGCATCAGCTATGTAGCCAAGTGATCATAGGGTCCAGTGAACAGCAATAGATGGAACAGGGAAGCCGCTGGGTAGTCGTTACTACGCTAGCACGCGGGAGACACGGCGTTTAAAGTTAGCAGGCCGGGGTAAGTAGAAGCGTCTGCTCCGAAGTCCGGCAAAGGCCGGTTGAGGGTACAGCGGATGGCGTTACGTCGGCGGACCAGTTGTGGTGGTACGGCGGGGCGCGTGTCGCCAAAGTGTCCGGCCAGGTGGCGAAAGAGGTATTGTAGTTGTAGTAATTTCATTTGCTAGCCGGGAGATGTGCCTGGCTCGTGGCTAACTGGTGCTAGCTTCGAAGAAGTGGCGTTAGCCATTCGGTAGCAGCGATGATCCGATGCAAAGGTCCAGAGCTTACGGCAAGGATCCGGTGGAGTAGTGGATTCTAGCCGTGTTGGGGTAGAGTCCGGGAGGCATCGGCTGTGTAGCCAAGTGATCACAGAGAGTTGCGCCTGGCTCAGGGCTAGCTTCGGTACTGGGTCACTTGATGGCAGCTAGCTAGCTGTGATGATCAGGAGTAGTGGTCCAGGGTTTACGGCAGGAATCCGGTGTTGTAGTGGAGAAAACAGTTCAATACTGGCAGGCTGGTGTATGTGCAGAAGGTAAAGGCCGCTAGCAGTAGCTAACAATGACTAAATAGCTAGTAGCTAATTAGCTGGTTAGCTTCTGATGGAGATTCTTGGCTATAAGGTCTAAAAATAGCGGATCCGTGTCACATTGGGTGAGACGGGCTACCGGAAGGTATATTTAATTTAAAAATGGAAAAGAGATTGAAAATAAATTGAAATATATACAAAAAAGACTAAAAATACAAAAAAGTACACGAGAGGACGACAAACCACGTCTGGACTGCTACGCTATCTTGGAAATAGGTGGATAAATAAGGGAGCGGGGCGATAGCTGGAGGCTACAGGGGGAGTGCTGCTGATGCTGAGAAAAAGACCACACCACACTAGTCCCTCTCTTCTTCTCACCTTTCCTTCCCTCATCATAGTTTTCCCCTCCCCTTCTCTTTCCACATTAAAAATACATCTAGATAGGTCCCGGGTCACTATTGAGTCCATGCCAACGAGGAGGTTGTGTGTAATTGGTCTAGCATCACGTTGGGGCGCCACTCTGAAACGGAGCTTGCAGCACAAGGACCCCTAATTGGTGTCAGCTGAGGTTGCCCGACTGAAACAAGATCGAGTTTAGATTTTTTGTCTCTAATGCCTTTTTCTCTCTCATGCTCGCTCTCTCTCATGCTCGCTCTCTCTCATGCTCGCTCTCTCTCATGCTCGCTCTCGCTCTCTCTCACTCGCTCTCTCTCTCACTCGCTCTCTCTCACTCGCTCTCTCTCACTCGCTCTCTCTCACTCGCTCTCTCTCACTCGCTCTCTCTCACTCGCTCTCTCTCACTCGCTCTCTCCCATGCTCGCTCTCTCCCATGCTCGCTCTCTCTCATGCTCGCTCTCTCTCTTGCTTGCTCTCTCTCATGCTTGCTCTCTCTCATGCTCGCTCTCTCTCTTGCTCGCTCTCTCTCATGCTCGCTCGCTCATAGCTTACCAGTCTCTCTAAGTACACGGTCACATGTCTCTCCCTGAATTTATAATGACTCTGAGAATGTTCAGTCTCTTAGCTGTCTCACCTTTGCGATTGGTTCCGAAACGGCTCCTGACTATGTAGTTGTTCTCCACGTGTTAGTTCTTGGTTTTCTCTGTCCTGAGTGGAATGGATGAGAGGTTGTTGACTGTGTCTCCAGGCCATGTGGAGGAGGAGGAGGGAAGGCACACCCTGTCTGGGGGTGAGTTACATCACCTTCGGGAGGCGACAATCCTCCTGACCTCTCCCCCAAACCTCCCTGACACTCCTGGACAAGTGAAGGCTAATTAGCCACTAAAGACCGTTCCCCAGCCCAAACTAATTTGAATTCCTCTCAAAGGTTTTGCTCTTTTCCCTGGGTAGCTACCGAGTGGACAGTTAACGCCACTTCTCCTTCTTTAAGTATCCTCATTGATTGTTGTGTATTGAATGTCGGAGAGTTAATTGAATGCTAAAAAGGACTATAACTACTATGGGATCTTTCCTAACTCCAAAGTAGGCTGTCTTTTTAGTTTTCAGTTGGTGTCTCTGTAGTTTAGTAGCTCGCTGTAAAGCTAAGGCCAGAGGAGACGGAGGCAAAAACCAATATGAAACCCGCAGTGAGATCATGGAGACACAGTTTTGCCATCAGCATTTTCCATCTCGCCTGAAGGAAAAATGATTATACTCATAACCTACCAATGCCTCATTTTAAATATGCAGCACTTCAATATGTATTTTTCACTATGATAAACCTGATGGTTATCCAATAAAGACTGGAGAAATAGAGGAGTTGCAGCCATTTTGTGCTGGAGTGATGCACATTTTTCTAGATTTTCTACCATTTATCTGGACATTTACCAGTACCCAGGGCACACCAGGAGAGAAAAATATTTAATTAAGTTGTATTGTTTTTCTCAAATTGATATCTAGACGTTGCAGGTAGCCTTGGAGCAGCCATTTGTGCTGAGTTGTCTATTATTTATTGAAGATGCATCGTTCTTCTCCGGTTCCAGCCCCCGAGCATCTGCTTTTCTCTCTACACTGGCTGTGCCCAGAAAGCAAATGCATTTTTCATCCCGGTAATTTGCAGAGAAAATATCAACTTTTGACCTGTTGTCTGGTGGTAAACAGAATAGTGCTCTATCATAGCATTATCATAAATAGGCTCTTACTGCAAACACTGTTTATTGGTTTATTCCCCTTGTTCCGTTCAGTGCTATAGAAAGTATTTCCCTCATTGGCATTAGAATACAAATTAGGTTTCACCTACTATTTCTTAGCCTGTATTTTCTCCTGGAGGGATTAATTATTCCTATACTGTTAGCCTGGTTGAACAAGACTGAATGCTACTGTACACACACTGCATAGCGTTCAATCTGGTTTAGCCAGGCTAGAATGTACTGTATCTTCACAGGGAAATCTGTTGGTTACACCTCTAATAGGTAAGAACAATGGGAGGCATCTGTCCCAGAGGCACAGTCACCTGGGATAGGGAGGGAGGGAGGGAGGGAGGGAGGGAGGGAGGGAGGGAGGGAGGGAGGGAGGGAGGGAGGGAGGGAGGGAGGGAGGGATAAATCACAGCAATGACAGCCTCTTAAAGTAATGGCTGGCCTTTAAGAAGGCCCTAAATCTGAGACTAAATGTTCTCCTCACCTTTTCCTTCCCCCTCCTCCTCATCTCCAACTCTCCCACCCAGTTCCCCTCCTCCTCCTCCTCCTCCTCCTCCTCCTCCTCCTCCTCCTCCTCCTCCTCCTCATCTCCAACTCTCCAACCCAGTTCCCCTCCTCCTCCTCCTCCCCCTCCTCCTCATCTCCAACTCTCCCACCCAGTTCCCCTCCTCCTCCTCCTCCTCCTCCTCCTCCTCCTCCTCCTCCTCCTCCTCCTCCTCCTCCTCCTCATCTCTCACTCTCCCACCCAGCTCCTCCTCCTCTCCCACTCTCCCACCCAACTCCTCCCCCTCCTCTCCCACTCTCCCAACCAGCTCCTCTCCTCCTCCTCTCCCAACCAGCTCCTCTCCCCCTCCTCTCCCAACCAGCTCTTCTCCTCCTCATCTCCCACTCTCCCAACCAGCTCCTCTCCCACTCTCCCAACCAGCTGCTCTCCTCCTCCTCTCCCACTCTCCCACCCAGCTCCTCCTCCTCCTCCTCCTCTCCCACTCTCCCACCCAGCTCCTCCTCCTCCTCCTCTCCCACTCTCCCACCCAACTCCTCCCCTCCTCTCCCACTCTCCCAACCAGCTCCTCTCCTCCTCATCTCCCAACCAGCACCTCTCCTCTCCTCCTCTCCCAACCAGCTCCTCTCCTCTCCTCCTCTCCCAACCAGCTCCTCTCCTCCCCCTCTCCCAACCAGCCCCTCTCCTCCTCCTCTCCCAACCAGCTCCTCTCCTCCTCATCTCCCACTCTACCAACCAGCTCCTCTCCTCCTCCTCCTCATCTCCCAACCAGCTGCTCTCCTCCTCCTCTCCTCCTCTCCCAACCAGCTCCTCTCCTCCTCCTCTCCCACTCTCCCAACCAGCTGCTCTCCTCCTCCTCTCCCAACCAGCTCCTCTCCTCCTCCTCCTCATCTCCCAACCAGCTCCTCTCCTCCTCCTCTCCCACTCTCCCAACCAGCTGCTCTCCTCCTCATCTCCCACTCTCCCAACCAGCTGCTCTCCTCCTCATCTCCCACTCTCCCAACCAGCTGCTCTCCTCCTCCTCTCCCACTCTCCCACCCAGCTCCTCTCCTCCTCCTCCTCATCTCCCACTCTCCCACCCAGCTCCTCTCCTCCTCCTCCTCATCTCCCACTCTCCCACCCAGCTCCTCTCCTCCTCCTCCTCATCTCCCACTCTCCCACCCAGCTCCTCTCCTCCTCCTCCTCATCTCCCACTCTCCCACCCAGCTCCTCTCCTCCTCCTCCTCATCTCCCACTCTCCCACCCACCTCCTCTCCTCCTCCTCCTCATCTCCCACTCTCCCACCCAGCTCCTCTCCTCCTCAACGGCATGCTCCTCCTCTACTCTCTCTGTCTCTCTCTCTGTCTCTCTCTCTGTCTCTCTCTCTGTCTCTCTCTCTGTGTCTCTCTCTCTGTGTCTCTCACTCTGTGTGTCTCTCTCTCTGTCTCTCTCTCTGTCTCTGTGTCTCGCTCTCTCTCTCTCTCTCTCTGTGTCTCTCTGTCTCTCTCTCTATGCCCTGCCCTTTGTTCCATGCCACATGGGTTCGTAATTAGTCCTCATATTTCTCGCCGGCCTCTTCGCCATCCTAATTTGTTTTACACCAGATTTTATTGCTAAATGGCGCCACACGGTGAGGCTTCACGGAGGGGGGTAGAGGGGAAGTTAGTGATTATTATCTACCAGTGAAAGGGTAGAGGGGAAGTTAGTGATTACTATCTACCAGTGAAAGGTAGAGGGGAAGTTAGTGATTACTATCTACCAGTGAAAGGTAGAGGGGAAGTTAGTGATTACTATCTACCAGTGAAAGGGTAGAGGGGAAGTTAGTGATTACTATCTTCCAGTGAAAGGTAGAGGGGAAGTTAGTGATTACTATCTACCAGTGAAAGGGTAGAGGGGAAGTTAGTGATTACTATCTACCAGTGAAAGGTAGAGGGGAAGTTAGTGATTACTATCTACCAGTGAAAGGGTAGAGGGGAAGTTAGTGATTACTATCTACCAGTGAAAGGGTAGAGGGGAAGTTAGTGATTACTATCTACCAGTGAAAGGGTAGAGGGGAAGTTAGTGATTACTATCTACCAGTGAAAGGGTAGAGGGGAAGTTAGTGATTACTATCTACCAGTGAAAGGGTAGAGGGGAAGTTAGTGATTACTATCTACCAGTGAAAGGTAGAGGGGAAGTTAGTGATTACTATCTACCAGTGAAAGGTAGAGGGGAAGTTAGTGATTACTATCTACCAGTGAAAGGTAGAGGGGAAGTTAGTGATTACTATCTACCAGTGAAAGGGTAGAGGGGAAGTTAGTGATTACTATCTACCAGTGAAAGGTAGAGGGGAAGTTAGTGATTACTATCTACCAGTGAAAGGGTAGAGGGGAAGTTAGTGATTACTATCTACCAGTGAAAGGGTAGAGGGGAAGTTAGTGATTACTATCTACCAGTGAAAGGGTAGAGGGGAAGTTAGTGATTACTATCTACCAGTGAAAGGGTAGAGGGGAAGTTAGTGATTACTATCTACCAGTGAAAGGGTAGAGGGGAAGTTAGTGATTACTATCTACCAGTGAAAGGTAGAGGGGAAGTTAGTGATTACTATCTACCAGTGAAAGGTAGAGGGGAAGTTAGTGATTACTATCTACCAGTGAAAGGGTAGAGGGGAAGTTAGTGATTACTATCTACCAGTGAAAGGTAGAGGGGAAGTTAGTGATTACTATCTACCAGTGAAGGGTAGAAGGGAAGTTATTTATGCTGGGGAAGTTCTTCTTGTCTGTAATGAGTTAAATAGCTGAAAGAGCACCGAGAGACTTGCGTGTTCACAGGGACCCGATATTTCCCAGCAGTTTATGACAGATCTAATCTCCAATGGATGTGTGGAGCTGGGGGGAAATTGAATTGGCAAATATCGAATAGGGCTGACAAACTGTATCATTTCTAAGTCAAACATATTGTTTCTGGGTTTTACACTGGTGTGGGCGGTCTTGAATTTTGATTATGAAGAGGAGTCAGGAGTCGGGAGCTTTCTTGGTTCCTGTTTGAAAATGTATCTCTCATGGAGATTCTGCTGAGGTGAAAGCAGATGGTTTACTTCTTGGAAAGGTTGTAGGTCAGTTGAATTTGTCTTACGTTGTCTTTGCACCTCACTACCCTTGAGTTCCACTTGGCTGTGCATTAGTAAAGGCGTACGAATGCTTCCCTGTCTAAACACTTTAGAAGAGTTTGTGCATGTATTATGATTACATTTTGATGTTTTTGTTCATTTTGGACTTCGTTAAGGCATTTTTGGGTTGTTCTGGGACACAATATTTTTTTATTGGGGAAAGCCAGTCTACGCCCCTTCGTAGGGGGGATTCTTCAGTAAAGTCTTTGTTGTCATTCAACGAGAGACGACTCGTTTTCATGCAATTTTTTTCATTTAATGATACTGCACAAAACACCTTGTTTAGATGTAAAATTGCGTGACTAAGATCTCATTGGCAAAAACGGCAAAATCAATGACAGATTGAGTTGTCTTGGATTAATTCTGACTATTTGGAGGAAGTGTGTACTGGCTACGGCGTCTAACATGGACACACTGTACTATTGCCGCTTTTTTTCGTTTTTCAAGCAAATGCCTTTTAAGGAAGTATGTGAGCTCACTCGTCCGACTTCGTCTAGACGCTGAACTGAAGAACACCTCGTCCGACTTCGTCTAGACGCTGAACTGAAGAACACCTCGTCCGACTTCGTCTAGACGCTGAACTGAAGAACACCTCGTCCGACTTCGTCTAGACGCTGAACTGAAGAACACCTCGTCCGACTTCGTCTAGACGCTGAACTGAAGAACACCTCGTCCGACTTCGGCTAGACGCTGAACTGAAGAACACCTCGTCCGACTTCGGCTAGACGCTGAACTGAAGAACACCTCGTCCGACTTCGTCTAGACGCTGAACTGAAGAACACCTCGTCCGACTTCGTCTAGACGCTGAACTGAAGAACACCTCGTCCGACTTCGTCTAGACGCTGAACTGAAGAACACCTCGTCCGACTTCGGCTAGACGCTGAACTGAAGAACACCTCGTCCGACTTCGGCTAGACGCTGAACTGAAGAACACCTCGTCCGACTTCGTCTAGACGCTGAACTGAAGAACACCTCGTCCGACTTCGGCTAGACGCTGAACTGAAGAACACCTCGTCCGACTTCGGCTAGACGCTGAACTGAAGAACACCTCGTCCGACTTCGGCTAGACGCTGAACTGAAGAACACCTCGTCCGACTTCGGCTAGACGCTGAACTGAAGAACACCTCGTCCGACTTCGGCTAGACGCTGAACTGAAGAACACCTCGTCCGACTTCGGCTAGACGCTGAACTGAAGAACACCTCGTCCGACTTCGGCTAGACGCTGAACTGAAGAACACCTCGTCCGACTTCGGCTAGACGCTGAACTGAAGAACACCTCGTCCGACTTCGGCTAGACGCTGAACTGAAGAACACCTCGTCCGACTTCGGCTAGACGCTGAACTGAAGAACACCTCGTCCGACTTCGGCTAGACGCTGAACTGAAGAACACCTCGTCCGACTTCGGCTAGACGCTGAACTGAAGAACACCTTAACACTCACAACAAACGGCCTTAAATGTAGGATTCAGTTGTAGAAAGGCCTTAAAGTGACAAAAGTGTTCAGAGGAGATATGAAAAATACAGCAGATGCTCTCCTGTACACTAGACTAGAGCAACCAAGTAAAACCCGGGTTCATTATGTAATATTATAAACCACATGGTTGATTATGCAAAATTAGATGAGTTAAGATTGTTGATTTGGTTTTAATGATAGTTTGTGGCTGATAGTTTCAGATATCCTGATTAGCCTTAAGATTTTGTGATTAAATTAGCAGTTGTCACATTAACCTTCTTGGGTTCATTTATACATAACAATCTCAATTGAATAAAGGATCATTTTGAGCTAATTACAGCAATTATAATGTCGTTCTAATGTGGGAGTGTCACTGAGAGGACTGTTATCAAGCAGCAATATTCATTCTCATCTTTGATATTCATACCTGTCTTTAATAATGTTCAATAGTAGTCTTCAAAATTAATTTGCCTCAATGCAAACTCCCATATCGGTCTGTCTCTGTCTCTCTCTGTCTGTCTCTGTCTCTGTCTGTTTCTCTCTGTCTCTCTCTCTCTCTCTGTCTCTCTCTGTCTCTCTCTGTCTCTCTCTGTTTCTCTCTGTCTCTCTCTGTCTCTCTCTGTTCTCTTTCTCTCTCTCTGTTCTCTCTCTCTCTCTGTTCTCTCTCTCTCTCTGTCTCTCTCTCTCTCTCTGTCTCTCTCTCTCTCTGTTCTCTCTGTCTCTCTCTCTCTCTGTTCTCTCTCTCTCTCTCTCTGTTCTCTCTCTCTCTCTGTTCTCTCTCTCTCTCTGTCTCTCTGTCTCTCTCTGTCTGTCTCTGTCTCTCTCTGTTTCTCTCTCTCTGTTCTCTCTCTCTCTGTCTCTCTCTGTCTCTCTCTGTTCTCTCTCTCTCTCTCTCTCTCTGTTCTCTCTCTCTCTCTGTCTCTCTGTCTCTGTCTCTCGGTCTCTCTCTGTTCTCTGTCTCTGTCTCTCGATCTCTCTCTGTTCTCTCTCTCTCTCGGTCTCTCTCTGTTCTCTCTCTCTCTCGGTCTCTCTCTGTTCTCTCTCTCCCTCCCTCCTGCCATGCCACCCTGCCTGCCAATATTCCCATCTATAGCATTGGAAAAAGGCTATGGCTTTGGACTAGGGCCCACTTAATCCCCCACCCAATCCCTATCCAGTTCCTATTAATATTGCCTATTGCCTCTGCCGCTTCCCAAGGCTTTCTACCCAGGAAGCCTGGTTCAGGGTTGGTTGTTGATCTCTCTTCTTATAATACACTTAACTCCCAAGCCTGACATGGAATAGGGGGCTATCACGATAGTAGGAACCTTTTTCATGTCATTATTATTTGCGGCACACTTAGAGCGGTGCTCTAATCCCCAGCCGGCGTCAGGATTTCTAGCGCCTAATATCCTGGCAGAGAGCGACACAGAGAGAGTCGGGAATGCTTCTACAGTTCCCCCTATTTTATTTCCTGCCATTTTAAATCCCTCCACATAGATGAGATATTACCCACCTGACAGCTATCGCTATGACGTCTGTAAATGAGATGGCGCTCTACTTCTCGTGGCGGCGGGCTACGAGGCTGCAGGCTTTCATGACTTTATTAAAGCTGTCTGTTTCAGTCAGAGAGCGAGGAAAGGGTTGACTAGACACCCGGGTCAATACTAAATTGTCACCACCTCAGCCAACGTCCAGTGTGATAGTCTCTCTCATCCAATTGCTCTCAGATTAGCAAGTCTACATGCTTATTTATACGGGTAATTCATTCACTGCTCACCGCTTTAGTGAAGTAGGAGTTCTGCTTATGTTCAGTACAGTATCCTCAGATCCTCAAAGTTCTACAGCTGCACCATCGAGAGCATTTTGACTGGTTGCATCACCGCTTGATATGACATCTTCTTGGCATCCGACCGGAAAGTGCGACAGAGGGTAGTGTGTACGGCCCAGTACATCACCGGGGCCAAGCTTCCTGCCATTCAGGACCTCTATACCAGGCGGTGTCAAAGGCCCTAAAAATTGTCAGACTCTAGCCACCCAAGTCATAGACTGTTCAATCTGCTACCGCACGGCAAGCGGTACTGATGCACACAAGCTGAGGATTGTATGCTTTTAAAATAAAGGGTAGACTGCATGACTTGAAATCGCTGGTAGCTTGACAAGTGTATTCTGTCAAGATACACAAACTGTAACGCATCAGATATGCTTTCTGAAGAATTAGTGAAAATGTGTATCGGTCATTGGCAATTACTATTTCCTATGTTTCTCCGTCTAGCTCATTCATTTACAATGATGGGTTAAAATGCAACCCTAGGAACATGTAATATGCTGTGATATCTTTGATTCTTTCACATTTTAATTGATAAGTTGTTGAACGATCAAAAGAACTCTTTGCACAGTTCTCCTTGGTACACATAGTGGATGAACAAATGTTAACATCTCTCTCTGAATCAGAGCGGTGCGGCGGGCTGCCTTAATTAACATCCACGTCTTCGGCGCCCGGGGAACAGTGGGTTAACTGCCTTACTCAGGGGCAGAACGACAGCTTGGGGATTCGATCCAGCAACCTTTCGGTTACTGGCCCAACGCTCTAACCACTAGGCTACCTGCCGCCCCATTAGACTCCTGTTACACATTTCAAGTCCTATTATGATTCACTGACTCATGCTTCTTTCCAGCAAGCAGAGGAAGATGCAGCCGAAATATTGCAGAAATAAATTTGATTGAACGATTACTAGGTCTTCCTCTCCTGTCTCCCTGCAGTAAGTACCAGGTGGTGGTGGTGGAGGAAGAGCGCCCCCGGCGGGCGCGGAGGGCGGTAGAGATCCTGCGCTGCTACCCGGTGCCCATCCACTTCCAGAACACCACCGTGCTCAACTCCCAGTACTACTTCACAGCTGAGCTGCCCATGGGCGACATCAAGACCCCCGTACCCTTCTGCATCGGAGACAACCGCACCTACAACGGCTACTGGAACGCCCCCCTTCTCCCACACAAGAGCTACAGCGTCTACTACCAGGCCGTCAGCACGGCCAATGGGGTGAGTGAGCAGGGGGATGTTGGGGTGGGGATTGGCCGCCGGGACTTCATGTCAGTCATGACTCGTTCACACCCAATATAGGAGATTGAATGTGAAACTGATTGGAGACTTTTTACTGTGTCATGTTTTCTATGTCTTTACAAAAGCCCATTTTGAAGTCATTTCCTCATATTGTTAATATCCTATAATGCACCACTTACTCCAAATGATTCATTGTTTACAGGAAATGGCCCCTTATTTAAAAGGACATTCCTGTTGATGTGGCATTATGGATTGGTATTTGTGAGTGGGTTATTTCTATGTCGTCTTCCTATTGGCCCAACCCTGACTGCCAGTGTTACCATGCTACAGTCCAACCCACCTTACCTCTCATTTCCTGTCTCCTACCAACTCTGACACCCAAGACTTCTGCAGTGAAAACAGACAGTACAGCCTCAATCTCAACAGTCAGCTAGAGTCTATCTCATCACTGAGTTGAATCACTTCCCTGTTCACAGGGAACGGAGAGCAAGGCAAACTAGATGCAGAAAATTGTGATAAATGAACAGCCACAACAAGACTCTCCTTCAGGGCCTATTTGACAACCATTCCAGCGTCCTAATGGTCAATAACCCAGTATTACAACCCCATTAACCCTCTTCTCCTAACCACTCTAATGTACTGTCAGTGGGAGTACAGGCCAGCACACCAAGAGGCAAAACACAATTTTTATCAATGTCCTGCTGCTCGGATTGTATAAAAGTTCACCCATTCACAAATGCATTATTAACACTTTGGCTTAATTGATGTTTTTTTAAACACCTCCCCCTTTTCTAAATGCAAATAAATTAGCCCTAATGAAAAGCCCATCCTCCTCTCCTCAGCCTTCCTCCTCTCCTCAGCCTTCCTCCTCTCCTCAGCCTTCCTCCTCTCTTCTGCTGTCCTTCTCTCCTCCTCTCCTCAGCCTTCCTCCTCTCCTCAGCCTTCCTCCTCTCCTCAGCCTTCCTCCTCTCTTCTGCTGTCCTTCTCTCCTCCTCTCCTCAGCCTTCCTCCTCTCCTCAGCCTTCCTCCTCTCCTCAGCCTTCCTCCTCTCCTCAGCCTTCCTCCTCTCCTCAGCCTTCCTCCTCTCCTCAGCCTTCCTCCTCTCCTCAGCCTTCCTCCTCAGCCTTCCTCCTCTCCTCAGCCTTCCTCCTCTCCTCAGCCTTCCTCCTCTCCTCAGCCTTCCTCCTCTCCTCAGCCTTCCTCCTCAGCCTTCCTCCTCTCCTCAGCCTTCCTCCTCAGCCTTCCTCCTCTCTTCTGCTGTCCTCCTCTCTTCTGCTGTCCTCCTCTCTTCTGCTGTCCTCCCCTCCTCTGCTGTCCTTCTCTCCTCCGCTGTTCTCCCCTCCTCTGCTGTCCTCCCCTCCTCTGCTGTCCTCCCCTCCTCCGCTGTCCTCCCCTCCTCTGCTGTCCTTCTCTCCTCCGCTGTTCTCCCCTCCTCTGCTGTCCTTCTCTCCTCCGCTGTTCTCCCCTCCTCTGCTGTCCTTCTCTCCTCCGCTGTTCTCCCCTCTGCTGTCCTCCCCTCCTCTGCTGTCCTCCCCTCCTCCGCTGTCCTCCCCTCCTCTGCTGTCCTCCTCTCCTCTGCTGTCCTCCTCTCCTCTGCTGTCCTTCTCTCCTCCGCTGTTCTCCCCTCCTCTGCTGTCCTCCCCTCCTCTGCTGTCCTCCCCTCCTCTGCTGTCCTCCCCTCCTCTGCTGTCCTCCCCTCCTCTGCTGTCCTTCTCTGCTGTCCTCCCCTCCTCTGCTGTCCTTCTCTCCTCTGCTGTCCTTCTCTCCTCTGCTGTCCTTCTATCCTCTACTGTCCTCCCCTCCTCTGCTGTCCTCCCTTCCTCTCCTCCCCTCCTCTGCTGTCCTCCCCTCCTCTGCTGTCCTCCCCTCCTCTGCTGTCCTCCCCTCCTCTGCTGTCCTCCCCTCCTCTGCTGTCCTCCCCTCCTCTGTTGTCCTCCCCTCCTCTGCTGTCCTTCTATCCTCTACTGTCCTCCCCTCCTCTGCTGTCCTCCCTTCCTCTCCTCCCCTCCTCTGCTGTCCTCCCTTCCTCCGCTGTCCTCCCCTCCTCCGCTGTCCTCACCTCCTCTGCTGTCCTTCTCTCCTCCGCTGTCCTCCCCTCCTCTGCTGTCCTCCCTTCCTCTGCTGTCCTCCCCTCCTCTGCTGTCCTCCCCTCCTCTGCTGTCCTCCCCTCCCCTGCTGTCCTCCCCTCCCCTGCTGTCCTCCCCTCCTCTGCTGTCCTCCCTTCCTCTCCTCCCCTCCTCTGCTGTCCTCCCCTCCTCTCCTCCCCCCCTCTGCTGTCCTTCTCTCCTCCGCTGTCCTCCCTTCCTCTCCTCCCCCCCTCTGCTGTCCTCCCCTCCTCTGCTGTCCTCCCCTCCTCTGCTGTCCTCCCCTCCTCTGCTGTCCTCCCCTCCTCTGCTGTCCTCCCCTCCTCTGCTGTCCTCCCTTCCTCTGCTGTCCTCCCCTCCCCTGCTGTCCTCCCCTCCCCTGCTGTCCTCCCCTCCTCTGCTGTCCTCCCCTCCTTTGCTGTCCTCCCCTCCTCTGCTGTCCTTCTCTGCTGTCCTCCCCTCTGCTGTCCTTCTCTGCTGTCCTCCCCTCCTCTGCTGTACTCCCCTCCTCCGCCTGCTGTCCTCCCCTCCTCTGCTGTCCTCCCCTCCTCTGCTGTCCTCCCCTTCTCTGCTGTCCTCCCCTCCTCTGCTGTCCTCCCCTCCTCTGCTGTCCTCCCCTCCTCTGCTGTCCTCCCCTCCTCTGCTGTCCTCCCCTCCCCTGCTGTCCTTCTCTGCTGTCCTCCCCTCCTCTGCTGTACTCCCCTCCTCCGCCTGCTGTCCTCCCCTCCTCTGCTGTCCTCCCCTCCTCTGCTGTCCTCCCCTCCTCTGCTGTCCTCCCCTCCTCTGCTGTCCTCCCCTCCTCTGCTGTCCTCCCCTCCTCTGCTGTCCTCCCCTCCCCTGCTGTCCTTCTCTGCTGTCCTCCCCTCCTCTGCTGTCCTCCCCTCCTCCGCTGTCCTCTGCTCTCCTCCTCTCTTCTTCTCTCAAGCTCAGGCCATTCATTAGATAATTCATTGGAGAGAGACTAGCCAGGGGGGGCTAGAGTCGAGGGAGGTGGAGAGGGGGTTGAGATTAGGCTCGTCTCAGTTCTCTGGTCTCTCCTTCTAGTGTTGCCCCTCTAATGGAGGTCTGGGAGAAGAGAGGAGCAGGTTGTTTTCCTCCCCTCCTACTACTAATAGGGTGCTGTGGGGACAGTAGGGCAGAGCCTAGTGGTACAGCTGTGTTGTAGTGTATTTCGAGACAGTTTTCCCACAAAGAAGATCTGTGTGCCCTGTACTAAGGATTTCTCTTCTGAGAAGAAGAGGGGAGAAAGGGGGAGAGACTGAAAACAATATTTCTCATTCCCCTCAGTCCTCTACCCTCAGTTCAGAGCAGGGTGCCTCAAAGAAAGGCCCCCATACTCTGAGGCAGAGCGAAAACATTCAATACTAACCCCAGCAGTTAGACCTAAGTGGAAATATAGGTGTTCACATGTTTAGTTTAAGACAATAATTCTAATCCTAGATTCTAAGTGATCCAAATGATTCCAACTAAATTACTGGTAGCTATTCCAGCGACATGCCAGTATCTCGTTAAGTACTGGCAACGTGCCATATTGTAAATATCTGGCTCCATTGTCATCAAGCTGTCTTAGTAGAAACCAGTCTCTTCTCCTCTCCCCACCTGAGTCCCACAGACTCACAGCACCCCCCCGAGTTGTTTTAAATATTCAGCACACCCCACAGTTTAATCTGGCGTCTCCTCAATAATGCACCAAGCCACACAAGTGCATTTTGCTGTCATAAAGCACAGGGGGATTTAAGCATAAGCCCCAAGTCACTTTCTCCATTCCCCTGAATATTCATGTACCGTTGCTTTGCACCGTGTTTGTTTGTTCCACGTTTGTAAGACGAGCGAAGGCAAAGCCATTTCTGCCTCCTGCTTTTCCCCTCCTTGTTGTGGAAAACTTTTTCACTCTTTTTTTCAGTTTGTCTGTGAGAAGAAAGGATGGCTGTGCAGATCACATTTCACTCCACACTTCCTTCTGAGTGGCCTTTTCCTTTTCTTCTCTGTCGGTCTCTCTGTCGGTCTCTCTGTGTGTGTCTCTGTGTGTGTCTCTGTCTGTGTGTGTCTCTGTGTGTGTGTCTCTGTGTGTGTGTCTCTGTCTGTGTGTGTCTCTGTCTGTGTGTGTCTCTGTGTGTGTCTCTGTGTGTGTCTCTGTGTGTGTCTCTGTGTGTGTCTCTGTGTGTGTCTCTGTGTGTGTCTCTGTGTGTGTGTCTGTGTGTGTGTCTGTGTGTGTGTCTCTGTGTGTGTGTCTCTGTGTGTGTGTCTCTGTGTGTGTGTCTCTGTGTGTGTCTCTGTGTGTGTGTGTGTGTCTGTGTGTGTGTCTGTGTGTGTGTCTCTCTGTGTGTGGGTGTCTCTCTGTGTGTGTGTGTCTCTCTGTGTGTGTGTGTGTCTCTGTGTGTGTGTGTCTCTCTGTGTGTGTCTCTCTGTGTGTGTCTCTGTGTGTGTGTCTCTGTGTGTGTGTCTCTGTCTGTGTGTCTCTGTCTGTGTGTCTCTGTGTGTGTCTCTCTGTGTGTGTCTCTGTGTGTGTGTGTGTCTCTCTCTCTCTTTCTGTCTCTCACTCTGTGTCTCTCTCTCTCTTTCTGTCTCTCACTCTGTGTCTCTCTCTCTTTCTGTGTCTCTGTCTGCGTCTCTGTGTCTCTCTGCGTCTCTGTCTGTGTCTCTCTCTCTCTCTCTGTCTCTCTCTGTCTGTGTCTCTCTCTCGCTCAGTGTCTCTCTATCTCTTACAGTGTCTCGCTGTCTCTCTCTCTGTCTCTCTCTTTCTGTGTGTCTCTCTCTTTCTGTGTGTCTCTCTCTTTCTGTGTCTCTCTCTTTCTGTGTGTCTGCGTCTCTCTCTGCGTCTCTGTGTCTCTCTGCGTCTCTGTGTCTCTCTGCGTCTCTGTCTCTCTCTGCGTCTCTGTCTCTCTCTGCGTCTCTGTCTCTCTCTGCGTCTCTGTCTCTCTCTGCGTCTCTGTGTCTCTCTGCGTCTCTGTGTCTCTCTGCGTCTCTGTGTCTCTCTGCGTCTCTGTCTCTCTGCGTCTCTGTGTCTCTCTGCGTCTCTGTCTCTCTCTGCGTCTCTGTGTCTCTCTGCGTCTCTGTCTCTCTCTGCGTCTCTGTGTCTCTCTGTGTCTCTCTGCGTCTCTGTGTCTCTCTGCATCTCTGTGTCTCTGTCTCTCTCTGCGTCTCTGTGTCTCTCTGCGTCTCTGTCTCTCTCTGCGTCTCTCTGCGTCTCTGTGTCTCTCTTGCATCTCTGTCTCTCTCTATGCGTCTCTGTGTCTCTCTGCGTCTCTGTCTCTCTCTGCGTCTCTGTGTCTCTCTGCGTCTCTGTCTCTTGCATCTCTGTCTCTCTGTGTGTGTCTGTGTCTCTCTCTCTCTCTTACAGTGTCTGTCTGTCTGTCTGTCTCTCGCGCCTGCTCTCTCTCGCCTGCTCTCTCTCGCCCGCTCTCTCTCGCTCTCTCTCTCTCTCGCGCCCGCTCTCTCTCTCGCGCCCGCTCTCTCTCTCGCGCCCGCTCTCTCTCTCGCGCCCGCTCTCTCTCTCGCGCCCGCTCTCTCTCTCGCGCCCGCTCTCTCTCTCGCGCCCGCTCTCTCTCTCGCGCCCGCTCTCTCTCTCGCGCCCGCTCTCTCTCTCGCGCCCGCTCTCTCTCTCGCGCCCGCTCTCTCTCGCTCTCGCTCTCTCGCTCTCGCTCTCTCGCTCTCGCTCTTTCTCTCGCTCTCTCTCGCGCGCTCGCTCTCTCTCTCGCGCGCTCTCGCGCTCTCTCTCTTTCACTCTTGCGCTCGCTCTCTCTCTCGCGCTCGCTCTCTCTCTCGCGCTCGCTCTCTCTCTCGCTCTCTCTCTCGCACTCGCTCTCTCTCTCGCTCTCTCTCTTGCTCTCTCTCTCGCTCGCTCGATCTCTCTGCTCTCGCGCTCTCTCTGCGCTCTCTCTCTCTCGGACTCTCTCTCTCGGACTCTCTCTCTCTCTCGGACTCTCTATCTCGGACTCTCTCTCTCTCTCGGACTCTCTCTCGGACTCTCTCTGTCTCTGTCTCACTCTCTCTCTGTGTTTCTGTCTCTGTTTCTCTCTCTGTCTCTTTCTCTCTGTTTCTCTCTCTGTCTCTTTCTCTCTGTTTCTCTGTGTTTCTGTCTCTCTCTGTCTCTCTCTCTCTCTCTCTCTGTCTCTCTGTCTCTCTCTCTCTCTCTCTCTCTCTCTTTCTCTTTGTCTCTCTCTCTCTCTCTTTCTCTTTGTCTCTGTGTCTCTCTCTCTCTCTCTCTCTCTCTCTCTCTCTCTCTCTCTCTCTCTCTCTCTCTCAATTCAATTCAAGGGGCTTTATTGGCATGGGAAACATGTGTTAACATTGCCAAAGCAAGTGAGGTAGGTAATATACAAAAGTCAAATAAACAATAAAAATGAACAGTAAACATTACACATACAGAAGTTTCAAAACAATAAAGACATTACAAATGTCATATTATATATATGCAGTGTTGTAACAATGTACAAATGGTTAAAGCACACAAGTTAAAATAAATAAACATAAATATGGGTTGTATTTACAGTGGTGTTTGTTCTTCACTGGTTGCCCTTTTCTTGTGGCAACAGGTCACAAATCTTGCTGCTGTGATGGCACACTGTGGAATTTCACCCAGTAGATATGGGAGTTTATCAAAATTGGATTTGTTTTCGAATTCTTTGTGGATCTGTGTAATCTGAGGGAAATATGTCTCTCTAATATGGTCATACATTGGGCAGGAGGTTAGGAAGTGCAGCTCAGTTTCCACCTCATTTTGTGGGCAGTGTGCACATAGCCTGTCTTCTCTTGAGAGCCATGTCTGCCTACGGCGGCCTTTCTCAATAGCAAGGCTATGCTCACTGAGTCTGTACATAGTCAAAGCTTTCCTTAAGTTTGGGTCAGTCACAGTGGTCAGGTATTCTGCCACTGTGTACTCTCTGTTTAGGGCCAAATAGCATTCTAGTTTGCTCTGTTTTTTTGTTAATTCTTTCCAATGTGTCAAGTAATTATCTTTTTGTTTTCTCATGATTTGGTTGGGTCTAATTGTGCTGTTGTCCTGGGGCTCTGTGGGGTGTGTTTGTGTTTGTGAACAGAGCCCTAGGACCAGCTTGCTTAGGGGACTCTTCTCCAGGTTCATCTCTCTGTAGGTGATGGCTTTGTTATGGAAGGTTTGGGAATCGCTTCCTTTTAGGTGGTTGTAGAATTTAACGGCTCTTTTCTGGATTTTGATAATTAGTGGGTATCGGCCTAATTCTGCTCTGCATGCATTATTTGGTGTTCTACGTTGTACACGGAGGATATTTTTGCAGAATTCTGCATGCAGAGTCTCAATTTGGTGTTTGTCCCATTTTGTGAAATCTTGGTTGGTGAGCGGACCCCAGACCTCACAACCATAAAGGGCAATGGGCTCTATGACTGATTCAAGTATTTTTAGCCAGATCCTAATTGGTATGTTGAAATTTATGTTCCTTTTGATGGCATAGAAGGCCCTTCTTGCCTTGTCTCTCAGATCGTTCACAGCTTTGTGGAAGTTACCTGTGGTGCTGATGTTTAGGCCGAGGTATGTATAGTTTTTTGTGTGCTCTAGGGCAACGGTGTCTAGATGGAATTTGTGGTCCTGGTGACTGGACCTTTTTTGGAACACCATTATTTTGGTCTTACTGAGATTTACTGTCAGGGCCCAGGTCTGACAGAATCTGTGCAGAAGATCTAGGTGCTGCTGTAGGCCCTCCTTGGTTGGTGACAGAAGCACCAGATCATCAGCAAACAGTAGACATTTGACTTCGGATTCTAGTAGGGTGAGACCGGGTGCTGCAGACTGTTCTAGTGCCCGCGCCAATTCGTTGATATATATGTTGAAGAGGGTGGGGCTTAAGCTGCATCCCTGTCTCACCCCACGACCCTGTGTGAAGAAATGTGTGTGTTTTTTGCCAATTTTAACCGCACACTTGTTGTTTGTGTACATGGATTTTATAATGTCGTATGTTTTACCCCCAACACCACTTTCCATCAATTTGTATAGCAGACCCTCATGCCAAATTGAGTCGAAGGCTTTTTTGAAATCAACAAAGCATGAGAAGACTTTGCCTTTGTTTTGGTTTGTTTGGTTGTCAATTAGGGTGTGTAGGGTGAATACATGGTCTGTTGTACGGTAATTTGGTAAAAAGCCAATTTGAAATTTGCTCAGTACATTGTTTTCATTGAGGAAATGTACGAGTCTGCTGTTAATGATATTAGGGGACTCTTCTCCAGGTTCATCTCTCTGTAGGTGATGGCTTTGTTATGGAAGGTTTCTCTCTCTCTCTCTCTCTGTGTCTCTCTCTCTCTCTCTCTGTCTCTCTGTCTCTGTGTCTCTCTGTCTCTCTGTGTCTCTCTCTGTGTCTATGTTTTACTGCCCAGTCAGTCCGATCAGATTGGGACAGCCAAAGCCTTTTTAAGAGGCAGCAGTCCCTACACAGTCCTGACAGCTAATATGTTGACTGAACTATTTTTATTTGTTTTATTTGAGAACTAATGCCTCTCTTTCGTTCTCTTTGTCCCTCTCTTTCTCGTTCTCTCTTTTTTCTCCCCTCGCAGGAGACCAAAATCGATTGTGTACGAGTGGCCACTAAAGGTAGGACTGGCGTCTGTTGGCTGAAAGTAATCTCACCACTGTTGATTGAATTGCGTTTCCCCTCTCTCTCACACACACACGAGGATTGTTTTAGCTCGACCACAGGGCTATAGTGCTGTACGCAGCTCTTCTAATCTGCTACTCATGCTTTTCAAAAATTAATGTCTGCTCTTTGGCCGCTCACCTTTCTCCCTCTGTCAGTTTGATAGTGTGTGCTTGTGTAAAGTGTTAACAGTCATAAGCATGGAGCTGTGTCCTATTGACAATTTCAAGCTCACGTCACATTTAAGTAAACAACAGTAGCAAATTAGGTAAAATATGGCACTTTTTTTTAAAGAACTTAGACCTTGGAGTCAAGTATAATTGTTTGTCTTGTTTCTAACAGAACCCCAAAATGTCCACCAAAATAAATGAAGTCACTATTCCACTCTAAAGTGTGTGGTAGTTTGATACGCCGTGTATAGTGCTAATAGCCTGTAGGCCCTATAACTGAGCTAGGCTAGCCAAAAAGCACACGCTCCAACTCTCACAAACCATTAACCCCCCCCAACACAGGAAATGTCGAACAATCGTAGAAAAGGGGAAGCATTTTCATTGGCCGCAGATGGTCAGAGTTCTCTGGCCCAGAATTCTGAAATATTTGCATATTAGCATCCAGCGGAGATACTTACAAGCTGCGGCCTCCTCTTTTCTCTAGCACTACGCATTAGTGTGCCGCCGATCAGCAATGTAATTGTGTACAGATGGTAGATCATCTATTTTCCTTACTACATGCCGTCTCTCGCTCTCACGGGGCCAAGACTGGGCTATAATGCTAATGAGCACTAGTTCCTGTGTTGTTTCCAGTCCTTTTTAGCCACAGACGCTAAGCACGTTTGAATTTAGAATCCCCCTCTTGCCCATCATAGATTATGAAAGGACTGTTTTAATGCTTTTTTTGTTGTTTTTGATTTCGTTATAGTTTATGGCGGTTAATCAGATTTTATTGGACCTGAGCGTTGGCGCATTAAAGTAGCATCTGCTAATAGGTTCAGCACCTCTCGGGGTACCTGCCAGTCATAGCGGTGGCAGCCAATCAGATCCCCAGAGGGGGCTGTGGTGCGGGACAAACTGCTCATACAGAAGGCCATAACCATGACAGTGAGAGAGCCTGAACTGAATATTGAGGATTTTAGTGGCTCTAGCAGAATGTTTATATTCAGTCTCATATCTCTAGAATGGCTCCCTCAGGTTTGTATGAAATCCCTGTGTTAGTTCCCTCCCTGCTGTTCACGAGCACACAACACAAACAAGTAATTAACCAAGCTTCTGGGACGATTACTAATGTATAGAAACATAACCGTTACAAAACCAATGCCAAGCTTGTGAACTATATGTAACCTTCTATTCCTCCCTGAGAGAAGTATCTATTTCTCTCTCCCTCCTACCGTTTCTCTGCTCTGTGTGATTAGGAATGTTTTCCTGTTTGCCTGAGTCTCTTGGCTTCAACCTTGCCCTCTTCTTCTTCTCCTTCTCCCTCTACTTCCTGCATGTTGGCCTGGAACAACTTGTTATTTTGCCTTAGCCGCCATAATCGTGACACAGCTCACCACTCCCTACATACGCATCGCCCCCGCGGCTGGCGACAACCAACTAACAGGTCAGACCACCACTACAACTTCCCAGCTCTCTCCTCGTGTGTGTGTGTGTGTGTGTGCGTGTGTGTGCGTGTGCGTGTGCGTGTGTGCGTGTGTGCGTGTGTGTGTGTGTGTGTGTGTGTGTGTGTGTGTGCCAAGGTTCATAATGTATGTCTGTTTGTGCATTCTAATGTTTTATAACATCTGTTTGTTACATTTTGTAGCGTGTGTCTCTTTAAGTCTTAACAAGATGTGCACTGCCATGTTTGTTGAGAGACCGTCAAGGGTTAACTAGGTTACCAGATATCTTATTTTCCACTTTGTATTCATACCTGTCATTTGGTCAGTATTTATCCTATTCATATCTTACAGATAGTGTGACATGGGATTTAGTACCTTGAACACCTGGTTGTGTTGCAAAAACATAGAATGAGCTCATTTTCATTCAAGGCAGATGTAGGAGTTGTGAGTGGGGAAAAAGATCAATACAGGCCTCTGCAGCGAGCATGAAACCGAGAAGCTACACACTCTGGCACGACATCCTGCTCAACCTGCTGTCAGAAAATGACATTCAAATATTTACCAGGCAGGCGCGGCTTCAAAGGAAAGGTGACAACTTTCCTCCTTCTGTTTATACACGAAGCCAAATGATTCTACCCAGTCACACACAGTCAGACACTGTGAAATGGAAAATGTTCTCCTGTGAAATATTTAACTATGGACGTTTTAGGCTTGTTCCAGGTCATGGGGAATGAACATGATTTTTTGAGGGGAAGAAAAGGGAACATTAGGTGGATGCAATGTCAAAAGTACTGCTGGGAAAGACATGTATGTTCAAAACTTTGGACTTGAGTACAAATTGTGTTACGAATTTGCAACATAGTTTGACTCTTACAATTTTCAATTTTCCCTTAAGTTATGAAACTTAACCAACTGCTACCAGTTAAACTCCAGTTAACATTTTCTAAAAAATGAGTCAGAAACGTCTAGTTTTAATACAACATGGACAACAACGTGTCGATAGGAGTGACCTGGCAGGGGTCGTTAAATATCAGCATTTGTTTTATTTACACTGTTTACGTCCTAGGGACATGATAAATGTAAGCAGTGGAGGCCGCTGTGTGTTGTTAACCAGCTCTTGTGGTGTTTCAGCCCCGACGTTTACACACCCTCCCACACAGAGTTAGTGGAACACCCTATCCCCCAAAGCACCTCGCATAGTTTGAGTTTGACATGAAACGGCCTCCCTGAAAGCACGAAAGCTTCACTCCCTTCTTCAAAGCCGGAGATATCTGCCGTTTAAACTTAAAAAGGACCAGTGTTTTATGCCTCTTGGGGCATTCAGTTTGCTTTTGACCCATAAACAGAGATGTCAAGGAGAGGATTTGAAGTAGAAAAGCTTGGCGTGAAAGTAAATAGTTAGAAAGTCCAAAACAGCTGGAGATGTTTTGACGTTTCCCGAACAAACTGGAGATACCAAGTGAGTCAAGCTGACCTTGACTGTTCAGTCTTTTAGCTTGGGAATATATTTAAAACCTCTGTTCACATGTGAGCACCCAATGTTTTCTGTATTTTTGCCCACGCAAGGTTTACCTGATAAGAGTCAGACGTCCTCCTTACTGCTTTCCTTGAAGGCCTTTTCCTCACCACCTAAACCCCTCAATAGCTCTCTGGTTATCCAGAGAGCTATATCTAGTGGTATTCACAATTATATGGAATAACTGATCAATTGATAACAGACATTTGCGTTCTGAGAGACTGCCTGCCTGGTAGGTGAATGCTAATGACTGTCTGTCCCCCTCTGGACTCAACATGGAAGGTCGGCAGGTAGCCTAGCTGTTAGGTCGTTGGGTTTGAATACCCGAGCCAACAAGTTGAAAAAAATCTGTCTGTGCCCTTGACTCTAATTGCTCCAGGGTCAGTGTTGATAATGGCTGACCCTGACTGTGACCCTCACACTCAGAGAGTCTCGGGGAGAGTTGGGATATACAAAAAACACATTTCAGTACGACAAATATAAGCACCCATCAGATTATTATTGTCCAAGGACATGGTCAACCTTGGTGTGGAACCTGGAGGGTGGTCACCCTGTCTCTCCTGGGCCCTCTGTACTCCAAGCCTACCCTCTCCTCTCTCCCTTCACTTCACCCAGACTCACCCTTCGGAGTAAAACAAATTCTTACCGTGGAATAAGCCACCCGTTTGTTGGCCCCCCTATCCGTCACAGCGGTAACAACGATAGTGATGGATGTTGCCACCCTTTGATTGAAGTAGTGGTGGAGGCGGGGAGGAATAGATTCGGGGTGTCGGGGAAAATTGAACGACGTGTCCTGACTATTTTTCATCCCAAACTCATTTAGTGTGAGGAAATGGATAGTTCATCAGGCCGCGGGGTTGACGTTCCATCACATTATACTGTGAACAGGAGAGCAGGAGGCTCCCTCTCTCTTTCTGTCTCGCTCCCTCTTTCTCTCCCTCTCTCCTCTAACTCTGTCTATCCCGCTCTCCCCCTTTCATCTCTCTAACTCTCTCTCTCCTCTCGTTTGTTTCTCTCCTTCTCCTCTTCTTTCTTCATCTCTCCTTTCCTCAGAGGGGAAGGTCCCAGTGAAACAGTGGCTCTTCTGAGACGCTGCGAGGGGCCTGGTTATCTCATTGGAACAGATTTGAAATGCCTTGGCCCTCGGTGTGATCACCCGCCACTGCATGCTTGGGGAATAAATTGCTCCCTAGCAAGTAGTCCCCCTTATTTCGTGTTTGTGCGCTGGCGCTCACCACGCTACAGAACATGACCCAGATTTGATTATCCAAACGCAACAGAGGCAACGTGCTCGAGCTCTGTGTCGCCCGAAGACAATGGGTGTGTAAAAAGGGACAGTTAATGAGTTTATCTGGAACTCTCAGGTGCAGGAGCTGAGGCGAGGGCAAATTACTGCTTCATTTAAGGATTGGGGGGGAGGGATAGAGGGAAAGATAGTGGTGCATAAACACATAATGCCAGGAGGGAGGCTGGAGGACAGACAAGGGAGTGCACGGCTGAAGTGTAGAGCAGCTGTGGAAACCAGAGAGAACATGCAGCGGTGAACTTCACCGTCGTCAGTCAAAAATCAGTTTCATCACATGGAATTAAATGTAACATGGCTAGAGGCCAGCTTAGCATAGTATGAACTGTCACACAGTAAGGCATCCGTTTTACAAGGTTGGTCTTTTCCTGCCATATGGAAAACGGATTGTACGTTGCTGGAGTTTTCCAACTCCTAAGCACAGTTAGACCACCCGGTAGACTTGAAGACAGCGTTGTCGTAATGAACTATAACAACAGTGTAGCAATTCCCCTTCTCATTTAAAACCTTTCCCTATAGTCTTACATAGTCAACGCTTCACTGGTAACGGGTGTTGTCTTTACCCTGCATGAGTCCTTGATGAGAAAGAAGTGAATGACGTGACAACCCATAGTGATGATGATGACATGGATCCAAAAATGGCCGCCCGGTGACGGTTGTAACCCATTCTCTTTGACCACCAGGGGCTGCGACCAGGAAGCCTGACGCGGTGGAGCCGGAGAAGCAGACGGACCACACGGTGAAGATCGCCGGGGTCATCGCTGGTATCCTCCTCTTTGTCATAATCTTCCTCGGCGTGGTGCTGGTCATGAAGAAAAGGTCAGAGACTCCCAAACTGTCTTTGTACTGTCACCTGTATGGTACAGATGCAGCCACTAAAAATACTATTTCCACGATCTGTGTCATTTCTGTACAGACAATTTGTGTGTGCAATTAGTGTACAACTTTTTAGAGTCTGCAATTGTATACTATGTGTTGCTGTCTACATTAGAGCCCTTTGTCAACACATGAAGAGTTGGTGTATTGAAAGAAGGTTTGAATGTTTTCCATGCTCCCTGAAGTCCAGCGTTGCCCTGATACTGTAGATTAACAGGAGACTTGTCTGCATCCTGTAATTACATGAAAGGCCAAATCAAATTAATTCCCTCTGATTGTCCCTTCACCTTCAAAACCCCCTGCATCGTCAACGTCAAGGCTAAATCGTTTATTTGATGACACTGATAAGCACCATTTAAAACTGTTTAATGGCACTGCTATACGTTATGCATTGAAATATTCATACCCCCCCCCCCCATCCACTAAAACAAATGCCACTGTATTAATGACCTCGGTAATGGGAATAGGAAAATATTTCAGAGGCTTATCTTGTGGCAGGAAAAACTAGCAAAGATAAGAGGAAAAAATGTATGAAAGCACTATTTGTTTTCAAAGAGCCAGAGATGCCTGTGGCTGTGTAGCTGCAGGCTAGTTTACATTAGCCCTAGTCCAATGCAAGAGGGAGAGGGGGGGGGAGGGGGAGGGGGAGGGGGGAAAGAGGTGGCGAGTGCTACACAGCAGCCCCAGAAACGGATGCTGAGCAGATAGACAAGCGGAGGCTGAGCAGATAGACAAGCGGATGCTGAGCAGATAGACAAGCGGATGCTGAGCAGATAGACAAGCGGATGCTGAGCAGATAGACAAGCGGATGCTGAGCAGATAGACAAGCGGATGCTGAGCAGATAGACAAGCGGATGCTGAGCAGATAGACAAGCGGAGGCTGAGCAGATAGACAAGCGGATGCTGAGCAGATAGACAAGCGGATGCTGAGCAGATAGACAAGCGGATGCTGAGCAGATAGACAAGCGGATGCTGAGCAGATAGACAAGCGGATGCTGAGCAGATAGACAAGCGGATGCTGAGCAGATAGACAAGCGGATGCTGAGCAGATAGACAAGCGGATGCTGAGCAGATAGACAAGCGGATGCTGAGCAGATAGACAAGCGGAGGCTGAGCAGATAGACAAGCGGAGGCTGAGCAGATAGACAAGCGCATGCTGAGCAGATAGACAAGCGGATGCTGAGCAGATAGACAAGCGGATGCTGAGCAGATAGACAAGCGGATGCTGAGCAGATAGACAAGCGGAGGCTGAGCAGATAGACAAGCGGAGGCTGAGCAGATAGACAAGCGGAGGCTGAGCAGATAGACAAGCGGAGGCTGAGCAGATAGACAAGCGGAGGCTGAGCAGATAGACAAGCGGAGGCTGAGCAGATAGACAAGCGGAGGCTGAGCAGATAGACAAGCGGAGGCTGAGCAGATAGACAAGCGGAGGCTGAGCAGATAGACAAGCTGCCTCCATACGCACGGGTGTAGCGCAATGGGTGTTTCGGCAGATTTCTCTGGGGTATGTGCTCTACCCTGCTCTCAGTATCTAGAGCCCTCAAACTTTACTCCTCATCTAATCAAGGACTGATTTAGACCTGGGACACCAGGTGGTGGCAATTAATTATCAAGTAGAACAGGAAACCAGCAGGCTTGAAAGTTGTGATAGTAGAACGCACAAGATGCAATTTCTAAATTCGGAACTGATTCTAAAATCAGTTCCTCTTGTCATGTCAGTCATTACATGATGTAGCGAGCTATTTATAACTTGTCAGAAATGTCCAGATCAACTAGCCAATGTCAGCTAGTGTTTTTTAGCTAGTTTTTTTTAGCCTCTAGATTTTGTTGTAATGTTTGAGTCACTCAAATATCACATAAATACACATTATACATGGCTAAATGTATTTTTATTGCACGAAAATGAGCTTTTAAAACTGGGGGGGGCGCACAGGATGTTGGAATGGGGGCCCGAGTGAAAACATTCCGGAACCCCTGTTCTAAAGGGTAGTAAAGTGGTTTCATACTGTATAGTTGTCAGTAGAGGTCGACCGATTATGATTTTTTTCAACGCCGATACCGATTATTGGAGGACCAAAAAAAGGCGATACCAATCAATCGGCCGTTTAAATTTTAATTTAAAAAAATAAAATAATAATATGTATTTGTAATAATGACAATTACAACAATACTGAATGAACACTTATTATAACTTAATATAATACATCAATAAAATCAATTTAGCCTCAAATAAATAATGAAACATGTTCAATTTGGTTTAAATAATGCAAAAACAAAGTGTTGGAGAAGAAAGTAAAAGTGCAATATGTGCCATGTAAGAAAGCTAACGTTTAAGTTCCTTGCTCAGAACATGAGAACATATGAAAGCTGGTGGTTCCTTTTAACATGAGTCTTCAATATTCCCAGGTAATACGTTTTAGGTTGTAGTTATTATAGGAATTATAGGACTAGTTCTCTCTATACGATTTGTATTTCATATACCTTTGACTATTGGATGTTCTTATAGGCACTTTAGTATTGCCAGTGTAACAGTATAGCTTCCGTCCCTCTCCTCGCCCCTACCTGGGCTCGAACCAGGAACACATCGACAACAGCCACCCTCGAAGCAGCATTACCCATGCAGAGCAAGGGGAATAACTACTCCAAGTCTCAGAGCGAGTGACATCACCGATTGAAACGCTATTAGCGCGCACCCCACTAACTAGCTAGCCATTTCACATCGGTTACACCAGCCTAATCTCGGGAGTTGATAGGCTTAAAGTCATAAACAGCGCAATGCTTGAAGCACAGCGATGAGCTGCGGGCAAAACGCACGAAAGTGCTGTTTGAATGAATGCTTACGAGCCTGCTGCTGCCTACCATCGCTCAGTCAGACTGCTCTATCAAATCATAGACTTAATTATTACATAATAACACACAGAAATACGAGCCTTAGGTCATTAATATGGTCGAATCCGGAAACTATCATCTCGAAAACAAAACATTTATTCTTTCAGTGAAATACAGAACCGTTCCGTATTTTATCTAACGGGTGGCATCCATAAGTCTAAATATTCCTGTTACATTGCACAACCTTCAATGTTATGTCATAATTACGTAAAATTCTGGCAAATTAGTTCGCAACAAGCCAGGCGGCCCAAACTGTTGCATATACCCTGACTGCGTACAATGAACGCAAGAGAAGTGACACAATTTCACCTGGTTAATATTGCCTGTTAACCTGGATTTCTTTTAGCTAAATATGCAGGTTTAAAAATATATACTTGTGTATTGATTTTAAGAAAGGCATTGATGTTTATGGTTAGGTACACGTTGGAGCAACGACAGTCCTTTTTCACGAATGCGCACCGCATCGATTATATGCAACGCAGGACACGCTAGATAAACTAGTAATATCATCAACCATGTGTAGTTAACTAGTGATTATGATTAAATGATTGATTGATTGTTTTTTATAAGATAGGTTTAATGCTAGCTAGCAACTTACCTTCGCTTCTTACTGCATTCATGTAATAGGCAGGCTCCTCGTGGAGTGCAATGTAATCAGGTGGTTAGAGTATTGGACTAGTTAACTGTAAGGTTGCAAGATTGAATCCCCGAGCTGACAAGGTTAAAATCTGTTATTCTGCCCCTGAACAAGGCAGTTAACCCACCGTTCCTAGGCCGTCATTGAAAGTAAGAATGTTCTTAACTGACTTGCCTAGTTAAATAAAGGTGTAAAAAAAAGAAATCTGCCAAATCGGTGTCCAGAAATAACGATTTCCGATTGTTATGAAAACTTGAAATCGGCCCTAATTAATCGTATAGCTATTGTTCTGTATTTCAATCCAATGACTATTCATTAAATACATGATGACCTTCATGTTTTATTAACCGTTTTTTATTTCAGCGATTCTAATCGGGAATCAGGGACCAAATCACATCAGCAGTGGTTTAGTTGTGTCTTTGATGGTCACACAGTGTATGTGTAAGAAAAAGTAGAGGCTTGCGTCTCAGAGTAATAACTAGTGTCAACATTAGTGTTGTTTTTGTTATTACTGCCCAATGTTCTAGTTTGTTGTTCCTTCTTGGATTGTCAAACAGTACATGTGTAAGAAAAAGGAGAGGAATACGTTTATGAATATTAAAGCCACTGCTGTTGTACAAACATGTTATTCCAGCCAGTTCCTGATAAACTTGCTCTCTAAACACAGCTCCAATGAGCTTCCTCCCCTGTCCTCTTCCTGCCCTCGCCCACTCTCCAATAACACTACAGCCCACCTATCATCTCAATAACAGCCTATCACCTTCACTAAGGCGCAGGCTGGCCTTTATTGTCATGGCTTGGAGGCACCTCTGTAGAATGGTCACTAGCTGGCACAGCCACAAAGTCATAAAATATGATTTTAAGCCTAACCTTAACCATACTGCTAACCCTAATACCTAACCATAACCTGAAATTAAGACCAAAAAGCTAATATTTGTTTTCCTACATTTTTAAGACATAGCCAATTTTGACTTTGCAGCTGGCCCATCTAGCGGAAATTGCTCAGTTCTGCCTCCAGGGCAAGACTCATGACAATAAATGTCAACCTGCCACTAATGCACTATGTTACCCACAATTCTCTCCTGCAACACCTGCACACCTGACTTGCCAATCAACAGGTCACTCCGCCCACCCACTGTAACTGAATGTTGTAACTCTGTGGGCCCTCACCCTCTACCCCTCCACGCATGACGTTGTCCCCCCAAGCAACCACCTTGCCCTCACAGTCGTACTAGTAAAAAACGTCACTTTATGCCTCCATATCGTGTTATTTGGGGGGGGGGGGGTTTCATTTCTATATATTTTTCTCCAGTACATTAATATTTTTCCTTTTCCTTTCCTTCCATTCCATTTCCCCTCCTGTCCCCCACCACTGCTTATATCCTACCACCACCCCACTGGGCAGAAGAACCTATCACTCCTACACTTACTACCTGTAAGTAACCCACTTTGTGACTGAAAACGCTTAGCGCCATGCTTTCTCGATCTGCGACCACCGCCTTTATTTACCATGCATGAAACCTCTTGGTGACTTTTCTCTCCTTTCAAACTGCCAGCCAGGGCCTAATTGGTCTAACATTGGCTAGCAGGTAACACCTAGCAGCTAACGGCTAGCAGCTAATGTAAGCTAACGGCTAGCAGCTAATGTAAGCTAACGGCTAGCAGCTAATGTAAGCTAATGGCTATCAGCTAATGTAAGCTAACGGCTAGCAGCTAATGTAAGCTAACGGCTAGCAGCTAACGTACGCTAACGGCTAGCAGCTAACGTAAGCTAATGGCTAATCTACTCACCTCAAGATCCAATTTGAAGTCCAATTGCCAATATCAAAGTGGAATTGCAAATATTTTGACCAGATCATTTATAAATAATGGGTAACATATATAATTGATCTAAATGAATTGAAAACTGACACTCAAATGAGGCAAAATGCTTCTTTCTAAATTGTGACGACGTTCCAGCCAATGCTGTAGTTTGAAAGGGGACCTTGATCAGTCACTACTATTATAAAACAGTTAGAAAATCTATAGACGTAGATACTACTATATTTGTTCATAAACATAAAAAATGGAGAACTCCGTTTTCTCCTTGTATTGTGCTTTCTAGAGTATTTTGTGCTTTATTGACTAAGAGGGAAACTGTTCTCTGTAACCCAAGTAGCATTGCTCCATAACCCGTCCCATTTTCAGAATAGCTGCGCAGGCGTGAGACAGTTTTGTATCCGACACGCCTCTTGGCCTAACCCTGTCCCAGAATCCACCTCAACAGTCAACTCCCATGATCCTCTCTGTCCGTGGTCATTTCGGTGCTGCTCATTTTTCCATTTCTTCTCCATGTTTTAGATCAGTTGTTTTTGAAAGGCACTGTTGACACCATGTAAATTCCTCATCTGTACCCTGGTACAGTGGTGCTAAAAGCCTACTGTGATGGTGACGACAGCTTTGTGTATGATGCTATGCACTCTGTGTATGATGCTATGCAGTCTGTGTGGTGGCAAAGGAGCAAAGAAGGGCTGTAGTATTGTGTATTACAGCTATGCATTTTTAAACAGTATATACTTTCTACAACGCGTTTTGTCAAAACAAGCATTGTGATTGGTTGAGATGCGTTCTAAGCCATGCGTTTTAAGCCGTCCTTCAACAAAAAGCCATTTACCACGGGAGATGCCTTGGGTCAACTGTGCCAGTTGGTTTAGTATTTCCAACTCTGTTGATTGTTCAGTTCATTTGCTTTGATTGAAAACACGCAATCAATCAACAAATTATGTGATTCCGGGAAGAAACTGTTATTTGAGAGACAAAAAGGATGGCAATCATGAAGGAATGTGAGCTGGCTTCAGTTTGACCTGCTTGTTTTCAATAGAGGGGTGAAAGCTCCGCTGAAGAACCCCTGGCTTGGATTTGAATAAGAGCCTGCTAAATGTTCATCGGGAGAGAACACATACAGTGCCTTTGGAAAGTATTCAGACCCCTTGACTTTTTCCACATTTTGTTACGTTACAGCGTTATACTAAAATGATTTTTAAAAATATTTTAAAAATCCTCAGCAATTAACACATAATGACAGTGAATGACAGGTTTTTATACATTTTTGCTAATTTATTATGAATAAAAAAACATACCTTATTTACGTAAGTATTCAGACCCTTTGCTATGATACTCGAAATTGAGGTCAGGTGCATCCTATTTCCATTGATCATCCTTGATGTTTCTACAACTTGATTGGAGTCCACCTGTGGTAAATTCAATTGAATGGACGTGATTTGAAAAGGTACACACATGTCTATAGGTTCCACAGTTGACAGTGAATGTCAGAGCAAAAACCAAGTCATGAGGTCGAAGGAATTGTCTGCAGAGCTCCGAGACACGATCGTGTCGAGGCACAGATCTGAGGACGGGTACCAAAACATTTCTGCAGCATTGAAGGTCCCCAAGAACACAGTGGCCTCCATTATTCTTAAATGGAAGAAGTTTGGAACCACCAAGACTCTTCCTAGAGCTGGCCACGGGCCAAACTGAGCAATTGGGGGAGAAAGGGCTTTGGTCAGGGAGATGACAAAGAACCCGATGGTCACTCTGTCAGAGCTCCAGAGTTCCTCTGTGGAGATGGGAGAACCTTCCAGAATGAGAACCATCTCTGCAGCACTACACCAATCAGGCCGTATGGTAGAGTGGCCAGACGGAAGCCATTCCTCTGTAAAAGGCAGATGACAGCCCGCTAAAGAACCTAAGCACACAGTCAAGACAATGCAGGAGTGGCTTCGGGACAAGTCTCAATGTCCCTGAGTGGCCCAGCCAGAGCCCGGACTTGAACCCAATAGAACATCTCTGGAGAGACCTGAAAATAGCTGTGCAGCAACGCTCCCCCATCCAACCTGACAGAGCTTGAGAGGATCTGAGAAGAATGGGAAAAAATCCCCAAATACAGGTGTGCCAAGCTTGAGGCATCATACCCAAGAAGACTCGAGGCTGTAATCGCTGCCAAAGGTGCTTCAACAAAGTACTGAGTAAAGGGTCTGTATACTTATGTAAATGTAATATTTCATTTTTTAAAACAAAACAATTAAGTTTGTTTCGATTGATAAGAAGATAAAAAAAAATGATTTAGAGTAAGACCTAACAAAGCGTGTAAAAAGTAAAGGGGTCTGAATACTTTACAAAGGCACTGTACATCCCAGATATGATGACATTTTCTATTTTTCTATTCTAGTTATATCCCCCCCTCCCCTCTATATTTGGAGCTTGTTGCTTGGATTTTTAAGGGAGAGTTTTTTTTCTTGGTGACTTCCAGAAAATGCTGTTTGGTTTGTTATGCCCAATTAACTGTCCAATAGAGGGATGAGCGGGATTCTTAAAGCAGGAGATGTGGTGCTGTGTGTCTTTCGTTGCTTCTGACTTTTCTCTTTCTCCTTTCTGTCCCTCGTGTTCTCTCGCTTCCTCCCCTTATCTATTTCTCTCCCTGTTTCTGGTTCCCTAGTCCCTCTCATGCTCTTCCCCTCTCTCTCCTTCTTCCTCCCTCCCCCCCTCTCGCTCCTTCTTCCTCCCCCCCCCTCTCTCTCCTTGGCCGTTTAAGGAGGAGTAATATGGTAAACGGTGTGAGATTATGCCTCTCAGTTCGCGTCAGGGCCGCCCAGCCAAGCTCATGTTTAACAGCGAGTCGCTTGCCGCTCGCCTCAGATTGAGCAGTCACACGCACCCAGCGCTCTAATGAAATATTGAATGCAGTTTGTCTTTGATCCAACATGCCATGTGCCAATTACAGCAGAGAGGGCAGAACAGGTGGAGGCAGGGGAGAAGGAAAGAGAACACGAAGTCTCTGAGGAGAGATAGATGGAGGCAATTCACCATTACCTACCTAGCCCTCCTCCTTCCCTGTATCTGTGCAGTATATAAAGTTGTACTTCATTTTATACTCGCTAACTCCAAAGGTAGGCCAAGGCCTGTCCAGTTTTTTAATTAGCGTTACTAATGGTCCATTTCTCCATTGGGATACATTGAAGTGGAACAGATCAGGTAGTAATTGGTACAGTCTATGATACTTTGTTCAACTGGACTGCTATGAGGTAGAAGTGTTGTATTAGATTGGGTAAGAGCTATAAGGTAAAGAGCACTACGGTCTCCTATAGCCTGAAGGCCGCTCAAGTTCTACATCCGAGCTAAATGCTGAGTTTAGGCTGATGCGTCCCAAATGGCACCCAATTCCCTATATAGTGCACAACTTTTAGTAAAACATTGTGCGGTAAATATGTGAGTAGGGTGTCATTTGGGATGCAACCTGGCTGCGTGACTAATGCAGAACCGCCAACATCCCTCCATTATTTCCCTGGAAGCCTTTTCTGAAGGCTTGGTAAAACAAGAGGAGTAACTGCCTGGGATGAAGGATGAGCTGAGCGGGACGCTTCCTCTCCATCTTCCCTCCCCGGCGCTCCTTTCTTTCTCGCTCACTCCTATACGCATGTGCACGCACGCACGCATGCGCACACACACACACACACACACACACACACTGAGAGACGGAATGTGTGAGCACTTCCAAGGGAATCCAGAGAGAAGGGCCCATTTTTTAACTGTGAGCTTAAAGCAGCCAGGTGGGGCCCTGCCCACCGCGTGAATAAAACCTTAATTAAATCCTACAAGGAAGGTTTCACGCAGAACAAGAATCAAATTAATTACAACAATGGAATGCTCATTTGTCTGGCTGACAGGCACTGTCATTACGAAGAAGAGCAGGGAATTTGGAGACAGGAGGAGGTGGTGGTAAGAGGGAAGACCATTTGGCCCGTCTGTTGGGAGACTCGACAAGGTTGTCCTTTAACTCCCTTTGTCATTAGGGTAACAGGTCATTTGAATGCGGCAAAGCCCAGCGGGGGAATTTACAGGCTGCTAGCCGAACGTTAGCCTTTAGCACACAGCCAGCACGCGCCGCAAATAAGCCGTCCTCTCTGATGCTTGTTACATGAGAGGTGGCAGCACTTGCACGCCGCGGCCCTAATAAAGGTGTCTCACACACACACACACACACACACACACACACACACACACACACACACACACACACACACACACACACACACACACACACACACACACTCCTAGCCCTGTTTGTGTGCTAATGGTCGGCGTACACAGACACTGTCTTCACCTCACCACAGTTTACATTCGCATCACCCTGCGATACGTTAATGGCACTCTCCCGCTTCTCATTCGATTAGCATACATAACCCCTAAAGTGCAGGTGTCTCATGAACGGCGTGGTAAGTAATGCCGGCGCCGAAAAGAGATGGCCGCCTCGCTTCGCGTTCCTTGGAAAATATGCAGTATTTTGTTTTTTTATGTGTTATTTCTTACATCGGTACCCCAGGTAATCTTAGGTTTCATTACATACAGTCGGGAGGAACTACTGAATATACGATTAACGTCAACTCATCATCGTTCCTACCAGGAATATGACTTTCCCGAAACGGATCCAGTGTTTTGCCTTCCACCCAATACAATGGATCTGATCCCAGCCGGCGACCCTGTGCGACGCCGTAAAAGGGGCAAACGAGGCGGTCTCGTGGTCAGGCTTCGGAGACGGGCACATCGCGCTCCACTCCCTAGCATACTACTCGCCAATGTCCAGTCTCTTGACAATAAGGTTGATGAAATCCGAGCACGGGTAGCATTCCAGAGAGACATCAGGGATTGCAACGTGCTCTGCTTCACGGAAACATGGCTAACTCAAGAGACGCTAACGGAGTCGGTGCAGCCAGCTGGTTTCTTCATGCATCGCGCCGACAGAAACAAACATCTTTCTGGTAAGAAGAGGGGCGGGGGGGTATGCCTTATGATTAACGAGACGTGGTGTGATCATCATAACAACACACAGGAACTCAAGTCATTCTGTTCACCTGATCTAGAACTCCTCACAATCAAATGTCGACCGCATTATCTACCAATGGAATTCTCTTCAATCATAATCACAGCCGTATATATTCCCCCCCAAGCAGACACATCGATGGCCCTGAACGAACTTTATCTGACTCTTTGTAAACTGGAAACCACACACCCTGAGGCTGCATTCATCGTAGCTGGGGATTTTAACAAGGCTAATCTAAAAACAAAACTCCCTAAATTCTATCAGCATATCGATTGTGCTACCAGGGCTGGAAAAACCCTGGTAGCAAATTATACTAATTTCCGCGACGCATATAAGGCCCTCCCCCGCCCCCCTTTCGGAAAAGCTGACCACGACTCCATTTTGTTGATTCCAGCCTACAAACAGAAACTAAAACAACAAGCTCCCGCGCTCAGGTCTGTTCAACGCTGGTCCGACCAATCTGAATCCACGCTTCAAGACTGCTTCGATCACGCGGATTGGAATATGTTCCGCATTGCGTCCAACAACAATATTGACGAATATGCTGATTCGGTGAGCGAGTTCATTAGGAAGTGCATTGACGATGTCGTACCCACAGCAACGATTAAAACATTCCCAAACCAGAAACCGTGGATTGACGGCAGCATTCGCGTGAAACTGAAAGCGCGAACCACTGCTTTTAACCAGGGCAAGGTGACCGGAAGCATGACCGAATACAAACAGTGTAGCTATTCTCTCTGCAAGGCAATCAAACAGGCTAAGTCCCAGTACAGAGACAAAATTGAGTCGCAATTCAACAGCTCAGACACAAGAGGTATGTGGCAGGGTCTACAGTCAATCACGGATTACAAAAAGAAAACCAGCCCCGTCGCGGACCAGGATGTCTTGCTCCCAGACAGGCTAAACAACTTTTTTGCCCGCTTTGAGGACAATACAGTGCCACTGACACGGCCCCCTACCAAAACCTGCGGGCTCTCCTTCACTGCAGCCGAGGTGAGTAAAACATTTAAACGTGTTAACCCTCGCAAGGCTGCAGGCCCAGACGGCATTCCCAGCCGCGTCCTCAGAGCATGCGCAGACCAGCTGGCTGGTGTGTTTACGGACATATTCAATCAATCCTTATCCCAGTCTGCTGTTCCCACATGCTTCAAGAGGGCCACCATTGTTCCTGTTCCCAAGAAAGCTAAGGTAACTGAGCTAAACGACTACCGCCCCGTAGCACTCACTTCCGTCATCATGAAGTGCTTTGAGAGACTAGTCAAGGACCATATCACCTCCACCCTACCGGACACCCTAGACCCACTCCAATTTGCTTACCGACCCAATAGGTCCACAGACGACGCAATCGCAACCACACTGCACACTGCCCTAACCCATCTGGACAAGAGGAATACCCATGTGAGAATGCTGTTCATCGATTACAGCTCAGCATTTAACACCATAGTACCCTCCAAACTCGTCATCAAGCTCGAGACCCTGGGTCTCGACCCCGCCCTGTGCAACTGGGTCCTGGACTTCCTGACGGGCCGCCCCCAGGTGGTGAGGGTAGGTAACAACATCTCCACCCCGCTGATCCTCAACACTGGGGCCCCACAAGGGTGCGTTCTGAGCCCTCTCCTGTACTCCCTGTTCACCCACGACTGCGTGGCCATGCACGCCTCCAACTCAATCATCAAGTTTGCGGATGACACTACAGTGGTAGGCTTGATTACCAACAACGACGAGACGGCCTACAGGGAGGACGTGAGGGCCCTCGGAGTGTGGTGTCAGGAAAATAACCTCACACTCAACGTCAACAAAACAAAGGAGATGATTGTGGACTTCAGGAAACAGCAGAGGGAGCACCCCCCTATCCACATCGACGGGTCAGTAGTGGAGAAGGTGGAAAGTTTTAAGTTCCTCGGTGTACACATCACGGACAAACTGAATTGGTCCACCCACACAGACAGCGTTGTGAAGAAGGCGCAGCAGCGCCTCTTCAACCTCAGGAGGCTGAAGAAATTCGGCTTGTCACCAAAAGCACTCACAAACTTCTACAGATGCACAATCGAGAGCATCCTGTCGGGCTGTATCACCGCCTGGTACGGCAACTGCTCCGCCCACAACCGTAAGGCTCTCCAGAGGGTAGTGAGGTCTGCAGAACGCACCACCGGGGGCAAACTACCTGCCCTCCAGGACACCTACACCACCCGATGTCACAGGAAGGCCATAAAGATCATCAAGGACAACAACCACCCAAGCCACTGCCTGTTCACCCCGCTATCATCCAGAAGGCGAGGTCAGTACAGGTGCATCAAAGCAGGGACCGAGAGACTGAAAAACAGCTTCTATCTCAAGGCCATCAGACTGTTAAACAGCCACCACTAACATTTAGCGGCCGCTGCCAACATACTGACTCAACTCCAGCCACTTTAAAAATGGGAATTGATGGAAATTATGTAAAAATGTACCACTAGCCACTTTAAACAATGCCACTTAATATAATGTTTACATACCCTACATTACCCATCTCATATGTATATGTATATACTGTACTCTATATCATCTACTGCATCTTGCCATCTTTATGTAATACATGTACCACTAGCCACTTTAAACTATGCCACTTTATGTTTACATACCCTACAGTACTCATCTCATATGTATATACCGTACTCTATACCATCTACTGCATCTTGCCATGCCGTTCTGTACCACCACTCATTCATATATCTTTATGTACATATTCTTTATCCCTTTACACTTGTGTGTGTGTATAAGGTAGTAGTTGTGGAATTGTTAGGTTAGATTACTTGTTGGTTATTACTGCATTGTCGGAACTAGAAGCACAAGCATTTCGCTACACTCGCATTAACATCTGCTAACCATGTGTATGTGACTAATAAAATTTGATTTGATTTGATTTGTTGCCAGACCTCATAAGCAGCCCATTGGAGTGTGTAATGTGATTATAGAATAGCATCTAAGTACTGTTCTGTGTTCAGGTTCTCAATAGAACCTTCACGTTATGTGATCTGACTAGAGGAACTGGAGTAGGATGGAAAACGGGGACTCGTTGTTTGTCTGTTAAAGCCACCGTTTTCCCACGGTCTTAATGAAATGGGTGACTGTTTACAGTTTGATGGTATCAGCAGCCAGTTACTACACCCAACAGTTACTACACCCAACAGTTACTACACCCAACAGTTACTACACCCAACAGTTACTACACCCAACAGTTACTACACCCAACAGTTACTACACCAAACAGTTACTACACCCAACTGCCATTGTATCAGGGGTCGAGGGTCGTTCAGTTGGGTCGTTGTGGAGCACGCTTTTGTGTTGTGGCTCCGGGGCTAATGAAGGCCCGATGTCACACTCTTTCTCTTGGGAATAAAGGATGTGCCACCGACACTTGTGGCCCTCAGGGTTTAAACTGGTAAACGGTGTCGTGGGTGATTGGAACATTTCTAAGAGCTCCCGGTCTTAATTCAGCTCTGCCTCCAGAGTCAATTCAGACTAGATTAATTTGGTTTGGGAGCCCAAAAGAGCTCTTCTCTTTGTGTCGCTGACTTGATCAGGGATGTTACTGGATCAGCCTCTTGTCTGATGCCGCCATTGTAAGCGGAAGTCAAAGTGCAGATCCAAGTACAAGTAAGAAATTACTGCTCACGCCACGAATATAAAGCCTTGATTCGGCGACTACATTTCCCATTAATTTTGTGTGTTAGGCTACCGTAGGGGGAGAGCTGGCAATTAGGTGTTTTCATTTCTCTCTCTCTCACTCTCTCTCGCACACATTTTTGGGGGTTGGCGTGTTTTTCCCCGGTATCTCTGAAGACTGTTTATTGGTTTTTGTTGATTTTCAGCTAGGCAATTACTGTAGCGACACTGTAAATTACAAGTTGTCTTTCTCTCCAATCTTCCAGGCTTTGAGTTCCTTCTCAGTAACCTTGGTTTTCCAGTTGGTTGAATGAATAGAAAACATACCTTATAGCTGAATTCTAGCTAACATAGTATTAATGTTACACTGTAACACGTGTCCAATCATATCTATGTGTTGTAGAAGTGCATTTCCAATTTTTTTGTGTGAGAAGAGACATTTCCTTTTCCATCAATGACACGACATACTGTAAATGAAAAGGGTTGTATAGCATGTAGCTATCTCTAACATGGAAACATACTCTACATATCTGTCTAGATAGATATGCACACGTCTTTCCAAACAGACTTGATGGAACCAACCATGATTTATGAACTGGGTGTAAGTAGCTTGAAATATTAAAGACTAACATGTCATGATTCTACATGAAGGAATAGCAAAGAGTTCTGTCTTCAGAGTCCCTGGTCAAACATCATTAGGTTTAGTGGTATGTTTTATTTTTCAGTGACTTGTTGGTACAAGAGAGTGTACACAAATATGACTGTTAATACAGTGCTGGAACAGCCTGTTATTTAGACTGTTGGATAGAGCCCTAGGGTGTCAACAGCTAATCCCCACGCCAGCCTGCTGTTTATACAATGAATTCCACTAGCTGGCTCTTATGTCTATGTACGATTTGTTTCGAATGTAGCCTAGATCTCTTATCATGGTCTGACAGTTTCTCTACATGGTTGAATGAATTTGCCTTCACCGAGGTACACTAGCTAGCCAGTGAGGAGGATAGCTAGTCTCGTCTCAGTCTGTCTCTCTCTGTGTGTGTACAGCTCATGTGGAGGCTTCCTCCCAGCATCACCTGCAACACTGTCATTAAACTGTCTGAGTGGTATGGCTTAGTATTTCCCCTCTCCCTCGCACACTGTCCCTCCCCCCACGCACCAACAGATCACAGAAACCATCAGGCAGACGTGCTGTTATTTATTCATCTATAAAGACCAATTAAAATTGCAAATGGAGCCGTCTCAGTCAAATCCTTTATAGGTCAACGTTATGGGTATGGGCTGTGTTTTTTTTTCTTTCTGGTATCGTAGAGAATGTGGAGGATTCATTGAGGTCAGGAATGCTCCAGTTCCTTTAGTACAAAATGTAAATGTGCATTATTGCAGTGCATTAGGAATGAGGTTTTGATTTTGGCTTTGAAAAACCAGTTGATTATGATCAAATAGGATAGCCACACAAATCAGGGTGTGTGTTGATGTTTTTGTTGCCCAGTAGAACATGAGGAATTTAGGACCCCATCTGTACACTCGGTGTGAAACCTAGGATGCTGTTAACGTTGAGGTCTTGTGCTCTTCCCTTCCATCCCTCCATCCTTCCATGTTTCCATCCCTCCATCCTTCCATGTTTCCATCCCTCCATCCTTCCATGTTTCCATCCCTCCATCCTTCCATGTTTCCATCCCTCCATCCTTCCATGTTTCCATCCCTCCATCCTTCCATGTTTCCATCCCTCCATCCTTCCATGTTTCCATCCCTCCATCCTTCCATGTTTCCATCCCTCCATCCTTCCATGTTTCCATCCCTCCATCCTTCCATGTTTCCATCCCTCCATCCTTCCATGTTTCCATCCCTCCATCCTTCCATGTTTCCATCCCTCCATCCTTCCATGTTTCCATCCCTCCATCCTTCCATGTTTCCATCCCTCCATCCTTCCATGTTTCCATCCCTCCATCCTTCCATGTTTCCATCCCTCCATCCTTCCATGTTTCCATCCCTCCATCCTTCCATGTTTCCATCCCTCCATCCTTCCATGTTTCCATCCCTCCATCCTTCCATGTTTCCATCCCTCCATCCTTCCATGTTTCCATCCCTCCATCCTTCCATGTTTCCATCCCTCCATCCTTCCATGTTTCCATCCCTCCATCCTTCCATGTTTCCATCCCTCCATCCTTCCATGTTTCCATCCCTCCATCCTTCCATGTTTCCATCCCTCCATCCTTCCATGTTTCCATCCCTCCATCCTTCCATGTTTCCATCCCTCCATCCTTCCTAAAAATGGTGACAGATGAGATCTTTTCCAGTGAACCCGCTCTTCTTTGAGGTGAAGCCCCTCTCTCACGCTCTCACTCTCTCCCTCTCTCCCTCTCTCACTCTCTCCCTCTCTCCCTCTCTCTCTTTCTGCGCTGGCTGACACCTCGTCAGTAGCCCCGAGGCTCTCTTTCTGATGTGCTTCCTACGTGATCAGCCCTACATACAAATACATGTGTTTGTCCCCTGGAGAATCTAGAACAGTCCCCACTCTGTTTTACCATGGGATTTCGTGAGATATGTCAAGTGTAGACGACAGTCCGCAATGATTCAAACTGTTACACGTTGATAGTCCTAGTCATATGTAAAACATATTTATGCAGTGTTTGGCGACGTGCATCTCTGACATTCTATTAAAGATGCATTCCTCAACTGAATAATGAGGACATGATGGTGCACTGTGTTATTGTTTCATGTTAAAGACATGGCAGCTTATTGTAATGGACTCAATGTATTGTAATATGGTGAATTATACGGACTTGTTAAGCCAAGATTCATGAAATATGAATTTATGAGTACAAAACGCTTGTTGAAGAATTATATAATTATATTCTAATTCTATTTATTCTTTGTGTGCGGTTTTCTTTTTTTCGAATGTCATTAAAATCCGCTTGATATTCACATTGTTGCAACATACTTGTTGCACTCCTCTCTGTACCCGTTGCGAGGTGATAGTGGCAGAAAGGAGAATACAGCTTTGTGAAAGGGGTATAAGTGTTATTTTAACGGGAGACTACAGTGCCTTCAAAGTATTGACACCCCTTGACTTTTCCACATTTTGTTACAGCCTGTAACACAATACCCCATAAATCAACTCAGGAGTAAAACATATGCTAAATTACATGGACTCCCTCTGTGTGTAGTAATAGTGTTTAACATTAAATGACTACCTCATCTCTGTACTCCACACATACAGTTATCTATAAGGTCCCTCAGTTGAGCAGTTAATTTCAAACACAGATTCAACCACAAAGACCAGGGAGGTTTTACAATGGGGAAAATCCAATACAACACATTACTGAGTACCACTCCATATTTTCAAGCATAGTGGTGGCTGCATCATGTAATGCGTATGCTTGTAATCATTAAGGACTGGGGAGTTTTTCAGGATAAAAAATAAATGGAATGGAGCACATGCAAAATTTGCACATGCAAAATCCTAGAGGAAAACCTAGTTCAGTATGTTTTCCACCAGACTCTGGGAGATGAAATCACCTTTCAGCAGGACAAAAACAAGGCCAAATCTACACTGGAGTTGGTTACCAAGAAGATGGTGAATGTTCCTGAGTGGCCGAGTTACAGTTTAGACTTAAAACTAATTAAAAGTCTATTGTAAGACCTGAACATAGTTGTTTAGCAATGATCAACAACCAACTTGACAGATCTTGAAGAATTTTTAAAAGAATAATGGGCAAATGTTACACAATCCCGGTGTGGAAAGCTCTTAGAGACTTACCCAGAAAGATACACAGCTATAATTGCGGCCAAAGGTAATTCTAACATGTATTGATTGACTCATGGGGTTGAATCTAATCAAGATATATTAGTGTTAATAAAATGTTCTTCCACTTTGACAGAGTATTATGTGTAGATCGTTGACAAAAAAATGACAAATCAATTTTAATCCCACTTTGTAACACAACAAAATGTGGAAAAAGTCAAGGGGTGTGAGTACTTTCTGAAGGCACTGTAGCGATCTCTAATCAAAGGCTACTATATGAAAGGATATATTTCCAAGTACCGCTGCTTTTCTTCACTCCCAGTCGCTGTCATTCTTTAATGATATTATGAATCCCTGATAAGCGCCTTTAAAGGACATTAACCTCGCAGGTCACACACCGCTCCGTCTGTGGTTTTATGGCACTCTGATAATGGAGAGACATTACAGGCCATCTCCAGCAGGTCTCTGTGTCTGTCCACAGCCGTTGCCTCAGGCCCCACCGCTGGAGTTCCAGAGCCCCCACTGCCAACCATTAAGATTTATCTTGGCAAAACGACAACTAGAATGGGTTTTATGCAGTGCTCTCTCTGCCTGCTGCCTTGGACAAAATGCCTCGCTCCAGTGTAGGGTACCTTTCTCCTCTGCCTCCTTCTCCTGTTGCCTAGGGGCCATCAGTGACCAACACGGCAGGAGCTTTTATGCTTTTATTTATCTGTTTGTGGGCAAAGAGGGGAAAAAATGTGTTCTCTCTCTTTAACACTAGAACCGCCAACGGCCACTAACGTTTGATATTGTAAATAAATAAAAAATCTCCCCCCAAAAAAGCTACGTCATGCTCCTTCCCTAACTTTTCATAAATGTTTGTATTTTACATTGCTCATTTGTCAGAATTTAGAATTCACAAAGTTAACAGTTTAATATATTTTTTTTATACCTATTCCCAACTTAACCGGTCAAGATAATGCAATGTAGGACATTGATACCCAGCTAAGCCCTAATGCGTCTCTATCTCCTCACTGAATGAATGACAAATGGATGATTGGGTGATAACTGCTTGTTACTTCACAATTTAATTGAAATTAGGCCTAACTGAATGATGAGTTTGAAGAGGTTAATTTAATTCAGAAAGACAATTGTGTAATGATGAGTTTGTTATGCCTTTTTATCAGCTTTGGCACTCATGTTTATAGCAAATAATTTGACCGCGCGCCTTGCAGGTTGATTATCATTTTCTTTTACGTTTTACTTTTATTTTACGTTTAATAAGCTGTTTTATTTACTAGAACTCTAACTAATCAAATGTTTTGTAATGGTAACAAAAACATGCTGCGTGTTGCAGTAGAATAATGCAAAACATGTCCTTGACTATCCCAAGTTGATGAGCGAAGGGAAGCAAACGATGCCAGCCCACTGAATGAATGACAAATTGATTAATGGGCGATATTTGTGTATGTTACTTCACAATCAAATTTAAATTAGGCCTAACTGAATGATAAGGAAGGTGAAGAGATGGATTTCATGTAGAACAACAGTAGTGTAATGATGGGTTTGTCATGCCTATCATCGTTGGCCCTCATGTTAATCATTTGACTGCATGCCTTGCGGGTTGATACCATTCTTATGTTTTACTCTGTAAAAATAAGCTTTTAAGGGACTGTTTTATTTACTATAATGCTATTACATGTATTGTAAGGGAAACCAAAGCACGCTATGTGTTGCAGTACACCTTTGGAATAATGTGAAACATGTCCTTGACTCTATCCAAGTTGATGAGCAAGGGGAAACAAACGATGCCAGTCAGCCTGCACAGACGGCCCATCGGAACTACAGAAAACTAATTTGACACATAGTTAGCCTGTAGACAAGATTAAATTGGCAATAGTCTAATTGACAGTATTATTAGGTGTCAAATTGTACATGAAGAGATGGGCGCAACTTGTAATTTGCAGATGCAGGGAACATCACTTTATCAAATCCTCCTTCAGAGTCACATGCAGGTAAAACATTTTGATTTCTATATAGTATCAGAAAGAGTGTTTATATGGCCCTTACTTTTGTCAATTAACTCTCAAAATTCAAGAGGTGCAGCTCTATTTCCAAAATGTCACTTCAAGAATATCTGCACTGTCCCAGCGTTCAGCACATGACCACTAGTGTGGCAACGTCGCTCCGGCTGCTAAGCAGACTGGTAACATACTGGAAATTCATTTATTTTCTTATTTCCACACTGTTTCCTTTGACCTGCCAAAACGAAATTCTAATGGACTTCTTTGATGGACTTGAACTAGTGGTTTGTCGTTTTTACTTCTAGATTAGAGCAGGGTTATTGAACTCTGACCCTACGAGGTCCGGAGCCTGCTGGTTTTCTGTCCTACCTGACCATTAATTGCAGATACCTGTTGTCCCATGTCTAAATCAGTCCCTGATTAGAGGGAAACAATGACAAAAAAAACTGGATCTGGCTTCGATGTCCAGAGTTGAGGTTGAGGGGCCTACAGTAACATAAACTAATGAAAATGCTGTTGTGTTCTTTGAAATAGTTATTTCTGTAATGCATTTATTAGACTGTTAGAATGCATGTGTTCTTGGCTGGAAGTATCCAAAATTGGCTTTAGGCCTACGTTTTTCACTAGGACTTTGTAGAATTATACAAAACATATCCTTCACTATCTTAACAATTAACTATTGTTATATTTCTACATGGATATATTTCCATGAATATTTCTTCATGCATTTCATGCTTTACAATTGTTTATGTACTATTTATCAAGCTTTGGTGCTTTATGTTTGCACACCTTGTGGGTTGATATGCATCTAATGCATAATCTAAATGAGACACCCGTCAACGTTCTCAGCGTGCTCTAGCAGGTACTTATAGTCTGAAGGCAATGCGGTTCTTGTGTTAAAAGCTTATAGTCTTCGTTTTCCATTTGCCTTCTCTCGTCATCTGATTCCATTCGGAGTAAGGGTTTTTTCAGGTTAAACTTTAAACGGCCCCAAAAGGTTACGCTTATGCAAAGATCTGGAATAGAAAGGGATGAAATAAAAAATATCTAGCATAGCGTTGGAGAGAAACGCAGCGACTCGGAGGAGTACGTGGGGAGTGTTGTGACCAGGCTGTGGCATTAGGTATGCATGTGGGCCATGGATGGGAGCGAGCTCTCATGTAGCGATGGGGGGGAAGGGATGGTTTGAGGGAGGGAGGAGGTAAACAACCATAGCTCATACTGCATCTCTCCACTCAGCCACTGCATCTCTCTCCCTGTTCACCCGCATCTCTCTCCCCGTTCACCCGCTTCTCTCTCCCCGTTCACCCGCTTCTCTCTCCCCGTTCACCCGCTTCTCTCTCCCCGTTCACCCGCATCTCTCTCCCCGTTCACCCGCATCTCTCTCCCCGTTCACCCGCTTCTCTCTCCCCGTTCACCCGCATCTCTCTCCCCGTTCACCCTCATCTCTCTCCCCGTTCACCCTCATCTCTCTCCCCGTTCACCCGCATCTCTCTCCCCGTTCACCCGCTTCTCTCTCCCCGTTCACCCGCTTCTCTCTCCCCGTTCACCCGCTTCTCTCTCCCCGTTCACCCGCATCTCTCTCCCCGTTCACCCGCTTTTAATTTGTCCGCCTGTCTGGATTCATTCTGTTGATTCAGGTAGTTTTTTTTTTTAAGTGTGTGTTTTATAACGGGAGGCTATAATCCCCTCCATCCCCCTAAAAACATGTTTTTTTCTAACTATTCCACCAATGTGAAAACGTCTGTAGCTTACATATAGATAGTGCAAATCTTGTACACTAGCAGCAGAAAATATTAGCATTTAGCGAGCAAGGCCTCTTCACGATGCCGCCTTTGCAACTTCTGCACTGTACCCCAGCAGGGTCTCTACCCACCTGTGTGTGTGCCAGCCTACTTTGCCAACCAACACGCCCATTAAAGGTAATCTCTCATGTGAAGCCGTGCGTTTCCCTCCTACTCTGCCAGTGTCACTCATCACCCAGCCCCTTCAGCAGCGCAGCACGCCGCCGCTTCCTCTGTCGGGATTGATGACAGCCACACTGTCACAAAGTGGAGACAATCTGTCATTTGTCATCCCCCCGCCCCGGCGGTGCCTCACTGAGCCAAGATGGCTAGCGTTCTTTCATTCTCTTCTTTTAGTCAATCTTGACACCAGATCATTTTTTAGGGTTGGGCTGAAAGGTTCAGCCTGCGAGCACTTAGCAGAACAAAATAAACTCTTTGTGGAACATCGTTAGTGGAACTTTTTTGTACTTTGAAACGAGACCATTCACTGGAAGCTCTTGGAGTACTTGTAAATTTGGACAAAATCTTACTGCCCCCCCCTCCTATGTTCACCTGAACCTCTCAAAGTATTTCTGAACCTCCAACCCTGTGCTCCTCTGGAAAAAGCAGGGGACCCATCGATCCAACACCTTGGGCAACACATCAGTCTCTCTACCTTCGTGACATTTTTTTCCCTGATTGGAGAGACTGTGAGGAGCCCTTTCACATTTATTTTCAATTTTCTTTGCGCTCGCTCTCCAACGCCTCTCCCCGAGACAGATCGAGTCCTGACATTTGCAGGGAAATGGGCTGTGCCACCGCGCTTTGTCAATTCCCGCAGTTGTTTGGGGAAGGGTTTCAATCGCCCGCTCTCCCGGGTGGGTACATGAAACACAGACCCTTTTTAGAAAGGCACGGGTGTCGTAAATGAAAAAGGACATGGAAGCGTCTTTCCCTTATTTGCCAAAGTCCCCAAGCAAGAATTGGATTTGAACATCGGGACAGGGTTCGTGAAAGTAAATGCCATTTTGCATTGCCTTGAGAAACTCAAGTTTTAAACTCCTTTAAAAGGTCATACTGTGCACACTATCTCTTCAGTCTCTGTAGGCCTCTCTGTCTTTGTAGTAGGCCTAGCTAAGACTATGCATACCGATCTAAACTAGAGCTGTTTATTTTATTTCACAGTTTACCATTCTATCTCAAGGTGAGGAATGCACTTAGTTATTCCTGTCCAATCTGTCACTGCTGCTGCTGTCAGCACGTTAATTCTATTATTTTTTTGTATTTTTTTTCACCTTTTATTTCACGGTAACTCTATAGTCCCCTGATTGCATGCAGATGGGGAAACCTTGGCCTGTGAGCGTTTGTCACCTCCCAAGCATTCATGTTGTCTGGATTGTTCTATTCCACGTCATTAACTCTGACACCCTCTGATTAGCTCTCTTTATTAAAAACTAAGAAAGAGAATGAGAAAAAATAAACAAGTAAATGAAGTCAACAAAAACACGCAAATTGCAGCAACTTGTGTTTTTTTTCTCATTCTGCCGAATTAAACAAGCGTCGACACCGCCAGGGCCCTAATGTCAACCATTAAACACTAAGATTCAATTACAGAGTAGGAGTAGTACTTAATCTTTCCCCGGGTAGCCATTGTTCACATTGCACCCTGCGCTCCAAGACGGAAGGAAACCATGCTAGAAACAGAAGCTCCCTCTCCTCCAACCCCCAGACTAAATCACCTATTACCCAGCCAGATGACAAGGTGCATTAAATGTCACTTTTCGCGGCAAACAAATTTGGAGGAACAGTTAAAACTATTAGCTTCCTGTCGAGGGCCTCCCACTCAAATAGATGTTTGGTGGCAGCGGGGAGTCGGGCACTGCCATACGGAGCGAGCCGGCTGCGAAATCGAATCCAAGCAGATTGATTCGGCGATGGTGGCGGGAGAGCTTCATTAACTCATAGCTGTCCATTAGCCACTAGTCATTCTCTCCGGCTTATTAGGGATCGCATGCCGTCTCAGCGCTGAGCGGCTGTGTTTACCACAGTAAAGGCAGAGGGAGAGACAATTATACCCCGCCACGCTTCCCCCATCAGGCAGGTAGAACACCATTAAGTGGAGGCTGAACACTCAAGCTGTTAACCACCTTGAGAAAATCACATTCCGCCTCACCAAATTCTAAGAATCCTCTCTGCCACGACAAAGAAGATGGGCCCATATAATAATCCAGCATTGTCATTCCCTTCACAAATTTTCCATTGTTTTCTCTCCTTTGTGTTATTGTTTTTCTTTGTCTGGGACCCTTTTTATCTCGCATCTAGCCGGTGATCCATGGAGCGTTTGTGCTGGAGTTTTGCCTCCAATTTAAAAGAAACCGGGTATGACTTGTCTCCCGCTCTGCAACATGAATTCACTAAATTGGCTCAATAGAGTTTCTGCGATAACCATCTCCTTCTGTAATTTCAAAAGGCTCTTCCCAGACACTTTAATTTGTTCCTTAAGTGCAAAGAGGGAAAGAGGAGAGCGCGACCACTCAGTGACAAATCTCTGCCTCCCAGGCTCGCCTCGCAATTGAGAGGAATGCAGATTTAAATGACAAGAGGCAGTAAATTCCAAAGCGCTACAGTGTCTAAGATTTAAGCTCCCACAGTTAGAGGTATATTGCACCCTTCTTCAGAGTGGTATTACTGTCTGAAATCCCCTTGTAGTAAATCAGATTATATTAATTGCAGATATAAATTTGCATTCACTTGAAATACCTGCTCGTTTAAGACACCAAACAGACCCAATATTGGCTCATCCGCTGAGTCTATTTGCATCCAATTGGATATTGTGGGATTTTTCTATGTCTGCTTAATTTTCTAATAAATCTCTTGAAATTATTACAATGAATTGGATCCTGAGACTTCTCGCTACTGTAGCAGAGTTAATAAATCTGATCTCTGCTGAATTAGCTCTCAAAGAGAAAGCCCAATCACTAGGGCCTGGGGAGATTTGTTCAAACTCACTATGAAAATAGCCTTAATTACACTGAACAAAAATATAAACGCAACATGCAACAATTTCAAAGTTACAGTTCATATAAGGAAATCAAGCAATTTGAAAGAAATTCATTAGGCCCTAATGTATTGATTTCACATGTTGGTCACATATCTTTAAAAAAAAGGTAGGGGCTGTTTAATCAGCTTCTTGACATGCCACACGTGTTCGGTGGATGGATTATCTTGGCAAAGGAGAAATCCTCACTAACAGGGATGTAAACACATTTTTTTCACAAATTTTGAGCAATAAGCTTTTTGTGCGTATGAAACATTTCTGTGTTTCTTTATTTCAGGTCCTGAAACATGGGACCAAAACTTTTTGCATGTTGCGTTTATATTTTTGTTCAGTATAGAATACCTGTCTCTCAAGATTGTGCTTGTCACTCATATCGCCAGCTCTCACAGAGTGTCTGTAATGACAAGGTCAGCAGCACTTACACGTTGAGTTGAAAGCCTCCACCATGTACAGTGCTAGTCATGTAGTCTTCACCTGTAGAGAAGGCCTGTGTCATCACGCCTCGGCCTCTCCAGATGACCGCTCTGCCCAGTCTGCAGTTCTGCATGTCAGAAGTGCACATCAGGCTGATGAAAGCCAGCTGGAGAAATGCTGTGGGGTACAGCCTGGAGCAGGGAGAGCGCTAGGTTATATAGGGAAGCAGGGAGAGCGCTAGATTATATAGGGAAGCAGGGAGAGTGCTAGGTTATATAGGGAAACAGGGAGGGCGCTAGGTTATATAGGGAAGCAGGGAGAGCGCTAGGGTATATAGGGAAGCAGGGAAGGCGCTAGGTTATATAGGGAAGCAGGGAGGGCGCTGGGTTATATAGGGAAGCAGGGAAGGGGCTAGGTTATATAGGGAAGCAGGGAAGGTGCTATGTTATATAGGGAAGCAGGGAGGATGCTAGGTTATATATGGAAGCAGGGAGGATGCTAGGTTATATAGGGAAGCAGGGAGGATGCTAGGTTATATAGGGAAGCAGGGAGGATGCTAGGTTATATAGGGAAGCAGGGAGGATGCTAGGTTATATAGGGAAGCAGGGAGGATGCTAGGTATATAGGGAAGCAGGGAGGATGCTAGGTTATATAGGGAAGCAGGGAGGATGCTAGGTTATATAGGGAAGCAGGGAGGATGCTAGGTTATATAGGGAAGCAGGGAGGATGCTAGGTTATATAGGGAAGCAGGGAGGATGCTAGGTTATATTGGGAAGCAGGGAGGATGCTAGGTTATATAGGGAAGCAGGGAGGATGCATAAGGAAGGTGGCATCATCTCCAAGGTGGATACAGCACATGTGGGGGCAAGAGCGAGAGTTCTAGAACTTTTAGATACCAAAGGATTAGAGTTCATCTACAAATTTAAAATGGACCTGCCTGTGGATACTTCTCAGAAGTTTAGCTCAACCTGACAGTTGGAGAAGACCCACTTGCATTACTCATTCACTGTGTGCATCAGTAAAACCCCTCTGGCGAAATAGGGTGAAAGAGCAAAATATAGTTTCTCTTTTCTTCCATTCGTATAAATGCAGGATCGACTGACCTTGAGCGTCTAAAGAGACGGGCGGGCGGCATAGAGGGGGAGAATGAGCACGAGAGAGAGAGGGTGATATGACTTTCATTCATTTATGTTTAATGCTCTGACTGCAAGATGGGGTCGGCCCCGTTTTAGACCACTTAACGCTGGGGGGGGGGCTCCATTAGAGAAGGCCAACTCCTAGCCCCCCCACCCCTCAGGAGGAATGGGAGAGGGAGAAAGTGAACAAGAAGAGCAGTCAGATGGCATTCTATTGCATCTGGCTGCATTCAAATGGACATTGGTCACTGCAAATGGAGGCTGGAGAATATGGACACTTTGGATGGGATTCGGAGACATTTACTACTCACCTGGAAATGAGAAATTCTCAGGTACAGGTTGCCTGGGCAGCGTCCCATTTAGATGTTTGCTATTTGCTGCTGATGGTTGTTAAGGAGGCTGGGGTGTAAGGAGGCTGGGCTGTTTTCACTCAGGAGTCGTTAGTGAGGAATAGCCAGGACAGGGTTGGCATCGCTACGGTGTTTTGGTGGAAAGTTGGCTCTTGCCAGAGAATGCAGGGTCCTATGCCAGCCTCGTAGACCCCGGTATAACAGCGCCATCTCAGGGCTGGCAAAATGTCTGGCACCCCTCACTGACTGCCTTGGCTTGCAAATGGGGCATACACTACACTTTCTCAGCCCCCCATAAAAGCACAGTGATCACGACACAGAGGGGGACTGATGGGTGCTTGTGGGGAGTGGCTGGCCCCTAATGAAGGCTTCACCAAGGTCTCTCTGTTACTGCCAGCTGGGCGCTTGCAAAGGCACCGTTCACACACACGCTCTTTGTCGACCCATACAGCTGGAGCGCTGAGGAAAAGCAACATTAGTGAGAGAGAGCGCTCTGAAATGCTACGATTTGGCCTGATTAAGCTTGTAGAGGAAAAAGAGCTAAGTGGAAAATGGATCCCATTTGTAAACCCAATGTTTTTACTTTGAAAGTATGTCTTAAGTGCTATGAACTCAATGCAAGCTTTCAGCTCAAAAGGAAAGGGTTAGTCCATTGGAAAGCAGACGTTCTTATTGGTTATCTGCCTCTCATTGGCCTGTTTGCGGTTCTCTCCAATGAGTGTGTTCAGCCTATAGAGTATAGAATATTAGTGGCTGATGCCATTTGTATTTCTATGGATCTGCCCCACTCTCTATCATACGGGTTTCAGCCTTCTGAAACCACACCACTGTTTCCTAAGATGACAACCCCTTTGTGTTAACCTCCCATGGCCCATGTGTTGCTCCTGCCGAAAACACAGCAGCCCCCTTTCTCTGACAACTACATTTAACGTCTACTCTACAGTCTCCCCCTGCAATGGAGGACAAGCCATAGCTGAGCTGGACTGGGGAGACTTTAAGTATCCAATCCGCTTAAAGTATCATCTGTCTGTCTGTGCGCGAGGCTGTTGTCCTAGCCGCTGACATGGGGCCCCAGGAGACTACATTAGCAGGGAGTGGGCCAGCAGGTACTGTATTTAAGGGCGTCCTTGTTTCCTAGAATCTCCCTCAGTTGGCCAACCTAACGCCCTGCCCTAAGAGTCAGGATCTGGGCCAACCTAACGCCCTGCCCTAAGAGTCAGGATCTGGGCCAACCTAACGCCCTGCCCTAAGAGTCAGGATCTGGGCCAACCTAACGCCCTGCCCTAAGAGTCAGGATCTGGGCCAACCTAACGCCCTGCCCTAAGAGTCAGGATCTGGGCCAACCTAACGCCCTGCCCTAAGAGTCAGGATCTGGGCCAACCTAACGCCCTGCCCTGAGAGTCAGGATCTGGGCCAACCTAACGCCCTGCCCTGAGAGTCAGGATCTGGGCCAACCTAACGCCCTGCCCTAAGAGTCAGGATCTGGGCCAACCTAACGCCCTGCCCTAAGAGTCAGGATCTGGGCCTGTGTTTACATGACACTCTGGGGGATATGGCAGCAAAATATACAGTGTATCCTCTGGGTTGAATGAGGAGAAAGGTAGCTAGTTTGTCGCACTGTTTGGATGCAGACTAGATTTCATCTCCGCTGTCCATCTCCACTTCATGAGGAGACATGAATTGCTAGCCACAGCAAGGCCTGATGTGATGTAAGAGAACAACCACAGCAGACCTGGGTTCAAATCGCAGGCTCAATGAAATCCATAATAGTATTTGAAATAAAACAAATCTTAGTTGGAGCCAGGTATGAACCAGATCATGTCAATATGAGGCTTGATTATGATACGTATTTAGCATATTGCTTACTGTATCACTAGCTTTTCAGTGTTTTCCCCTGTGACCCTTTCTTCTTTCTATTGTGTTTGGTATGAAACCAGGAAACTGGCCAAGAAGCGCAAGGAGACCCTGAGCAGCACGCGACAGGAGATGACGGTGATGGTGAACTCCATGGACAAGAGCTACACAGAGCAGGGCACCAACTGTGATGAGGCCATCTCCTTCATGGACACCCACAGCCACACACTCAACGGGAGAAGTGAGTGTCTACCACCAGGGCATTGTGGATTGGTGGCCGGGGAGTATGGAAGGCTTTTCACACTGAGCTGAACCCAGCCAAACCAAGCTGTACATAGCTGGCCTGGTTACACATTCACAATAGTCACTGGAACCGTAGTGGAAAGGACAATGTGAAAAGAAAAACAGTTTTGGTTTAGGCGGGCACAGTAGTGTGAAAAGGCTATAGGTAACATAGATTAACACTGGTACATTAGAGCAATTTCTTTAAATTCTAAACAAATTCTGTTTTATCAATGATCAAGTCATGTGAAAGGCTCTTGCAAAACCCACGATACCCAAGCATGTTAGAAATGTCTTCAGTGTTGTTTACTTATTAGGCAGCTCGACTATAATTTGCCGATACAGCATCTAAATAAGGATTTATCGTTTCAGATCTTCCTCCCTTAATTTTCCAAAGCTGTCAATGCTTTAATCCTCGTTTTTGATCCTGTGCCTATTTCAAACCCTTCTTACCTCTTACTAGCCTTTCATTTCCTTCTATGGGTATCCCATATTGACACATGAGTGGGGGAGGGGGGGTAGATCAACGTTTTTTAAAATTGGATTAATTTAGAAGATGCTCTTATCCAGAGCGATTTACAGGATTGATTAGGGTTAAGTGCCTTGCACAAGAGCACGTCGATAGATTTTTCACCTAGTCGGTTTGGGGATTCGAACCAGCGAGCTTTCTGTTACTGGCCCAACGCTCTTAACCGCTAGGCTACCTGCTGCCCTATATCTTCCCCATCTGTCATGGTTCCACCCCCTCTGGCCTTCCTCCTCACCCCAGGGACAGCTGACCCTGGCTGAGGTACAATCCCCTAATCCCCCCCCCACCAGCGGTGGTCCCCAGGCCCAAACATTAGTCAGCCCCTATTGCTTGGCATGCTGGGTCAGCGGCTCTCATCACCATCTGATTTCCCCCTTGTACACCCCCCCCCCCCCTCCGCTTCCAAGTGCCCCTATCCCTCAACTATATGACATTAAGACATCCCTTCATTATGAGGATCTCCAGAATCATATTATCTATATTTCTTAGACCTTCTTATATCTCTGTTACTGGAGAGTAAATAAGCTACAACCCTGAAGTTTGTCTTTCAACTCTGAAGGCTAGGAGGAGGTGCCAGGATCACGAGGCATTTTTCTCTCTCCCCTTAACCGCCACGGGCGCCTCATCTGTCTGTCAAAAGAAAAAAGGGGACAGGAGCGAGAACACGACCGTGAACGAGTCTTGGATCGTTTGGCGCTCGTTTAATATTGCAAGAGGGGAATGCCATTTCTGCCTGACGGGGCCGGCCGACGTGTCGCCGGGCAGATTGGAGTGACCTGGGAAACGTTGGGGATAAATAAATAAACATGCTCTCATTGGATGACAGAGCCATTCAGCCGTGACCTTATCCCGCTGTATATCGCAATATCCTTGACTAACAGCAGGGTCACTGTAGGCAACTAATGTCAGCTGCCTGATGGCGACCGACAAACACGGCGACTATCGCTCAGTGTACTGTGCCGGCTTTATCAACGAACCCGAACCCTTTATTGATTTGGCTGAATATGTATTATGAACACAGCCCGTTGTTGTCACTTATTCAAAAATAGTCATTAAAAAGCATTAGCGTATTTGTATCCATATGCGTAGCCAGAACAGTAAATAGTGAAATGTCTTAGTTTCTTGACATTATTCCAATATACTATAAGAAATATACTATTCATTCTTCCACTGAAGTTTATTGACCATTGTGTTACTGCCTGCTCTCTCTCTTGCTAAAAGCTGCCTCTCCCTCGACATTCACCATGAAGACTAACTCAATCAGCACGACCGTACCCACCTCCTACTACCCAGGTAAACTACCTCATCTTTTAACTCTTAACGCCTTCTGCTTCTACTACTGTCTAAAACCGCTGATGACCTCTTATGACCCCTTGAACTTTGACCTCTTTAACGAATGGCCAATCCCGATCTAGGTGCTTGTGCCTTTGTTCGATAAACGGTTTGCTTGATCTAATGGTGGCCTGCCAAAACTCTTTTTGCCTGCAGTTTTAATTGCTCTATAGCGGTTGCACTTCAGCATACTATTTGGGACAACCATTTTGAGCCATATTGGTAGATTGATTTGAATTGATCTGTATGTATATTCTATTCGATGGATAATGTTGGACATGATCTACATTTAACTGACTTATCTCTTATAATGTTAAAAATGAACTATTGATGCTGTTCTTCCATTGGAGCTTTTCTTTGCCACTTGATGATAACAAACTGTAACTGCTCTGCTATAATATTGCTGACTTACCTGGAGTGGGGAGCGCGTCACCTTATTCACTGCTATATTGTCTCTTCTTTGTTAACACCCTGCTCTGCACTGGTTTTGGGTTGTGGGCAGATCCCTTTGTGCCAACCGCTATCTTGGGTGAGAAAACATTCTTACTTTTTTTCCCTACAATACATTCCTTATGCTTATAGACCAACTGAAACGGACTATTCCAAAATAGACTAGGTGCTGTGCATTTGAGGGAAGCAGAGAGAGAGAGCGAGGGAGAGCGAGAGTGAGAGAGTCAGAGAGATGGAGATAGTGATTTGGATTGGTTTGTTTCCTGATAATGGCTTTCACACATTCATACCTGCCTGCTTTTCTTTCTTTGTCAGACCAGAAGGTTGGTTTCTTTCTAATCAAGCTGAGGTTGGCTAATTCACTCCATCCCATCCGCATTCCGTGTCGTGCGTGTGACGTCACGTATGTCTATGACCTCTCATATGCATGGACAGACAATGTGGACTGGATGAGGGGGAGTGGCACAGCAAACCCCCCCAAAAATAATATCCATATAAACAGACAAAGTAGTTCCCATCGCCATAGCAACGAACATGTAAAGTAGCAAACGTTGGAGAGCTCCAGGGCAAAGTTGAGGAATGACACGTTTGTGTCATTTTGTCAATGTAACTATTGCTTAACCTACCCTAATAAACTCCTTCAGTACAACTGTCAGTCTCAACCCCTTTCATATAGAGAAAAGTGTCAATATCTTTGTCTTGGTAGGAAGTTTGTTGTGCAGCCAGGTACAATAGACAACATACAGTGCATTTGGAAAGTATTCAGACCCCTTGACTTTTTCCACATTTTATTACTTTATGCCTTATTCTAAAATAGTTTAAATTTATGTTTTTCTGCATCAATCTACACACAATAATCCATAATGACAAAGCAAAAACAGGTTTTTAGAAAATGTTGCTAATTAATAAAAAATGTAAAACAGAAGTACCTTATTTACATAAGTAAAGACCCCTCAGACCCTTTGCTTTGAGACTCGAAATTGAGCTCAGGTGCATTCTGTTTCCATTGATCATCCTTGAGATGTTTCTACAACTTGATTGGAGTCCACCTGTGGTAAATTCAATTGATTGGACATGATTTGGAAAGGCACACACCTGTCTATATAAGAGCAAAAATCAAGCCATGAGGTGGAAGGAATTGTCCGTAGACCTCCGAGACAGGATTGTGTCGAGGCACAGATCTGGGGAAGGGTACCAAAACATTTATGCAGCTTTTAAGGTCCCCAAGAACACAGTGGCCTCCATCATTCTTAAATGGAAGAAGTTTGAAACCACCAAGACTCTTCCGAGAGCTGTCTGCCCGGCCGAACTGAGCAATCGGAGGAGAAAGGGCCTTGGTCAGGGAGATGACCAAGAACCCGATGGTCACTCTGTCAGAGCTCCAGAGTTCCTCTGTGGAGATGGGAGAACCTTCCAGAAGGACAACCATCTCTGCAGTACTCCGCCAATCAGGCCTTTATGGTGAAGTGGCCAGACAGAAGCCACTCCTCAGTAAAAGGCACATGAGAGCCCGCTTGGAGTTTGTCAAAAGGCACCTCTGACTATGAGGAACAAGATTCTCTGGTCTGATGAAACCAAGATTGATCTCTTTGGCCTGAATGCCAAGAGTCACGTCTGGAGAAAACCTTGCACCATCTCTACGGTGAAGCATGGTGGTGGCAGCATCAGCAGCGGGACTGGGAGACTAGTCAGGATCGAGGGAAAGATTAAGCGAGCCAAGTACAGAGATATCCTTGATGAAAACCTGCTCCAGAGCTCTCTGGACCTCAATCTGGGGCGAAGGTTCTCCTTCCATCAGGACGACGCTAAGCACACAGCCAAGACAATGCAGGAATGGCTTCGGGACAAGTCTCTGAATGTCCCTGAGTGGCCCAGCCAGAGCCCGGACTTGAACCCGATCGAACATCTCTGGAGAGACCTGAAAATAGCTGTGCAGCAACGCTCCCCATCGAACCTGACAGAGCTTGAGAGGATCTGCAGAGAAGAATGGTAGAAACTTCCCGAATACAGGTGTGCCAAGCTTGTAGCGTCTTACACAAAAGGACTCTAGGCTGTAATCGCTGCCAAAGGTGCTTCAGCAAAGTACTGAGTAAAGGGTCTAAATACTTATGTAAAGGTGATATTTCAGATGTATATAAAAAAGTGTTGCAAAAATGTCTAAACCTGTTTTTGCTTTGTTATTATGGGGTATTGTGATGTCATTATGGGGTATTGTGTGTAGATTGATGATCAAAACCCAATTGAATCAATTTTAGAATAAGGCTGTAATGTAACAAAATGTGCAAAAAGTGAAGGGGTCTGAATACTTTCCCAATACACTTTACAAACACCAGATGTAGATATTTGACAGACACATATCAACATACCAGATAATGTACACACTTTGGGCTAGTAGGGATGCAGAACACAACAGTGTCTCAAGGAAGAATGGCGTTAGTGATTTTCTAGATGTTTCCTCGGACAAGGGCCCAGTGTTCACTTTCACCGTTTATAGCACCACAGAGGGTTAGCTGGTGGTTCCACTTGTTTTCTAGAGAGATTTTCAAACGTTATCTGGACTAGTTCTTTACTAGTTAAACTGTTTTGGCTAATGTCAAATTAATATTTTATTCATTCAGAAAACAAAACGTCTTTATCATGTCTTTGTCAGCATTGATTACATTTGAAATGGTCAATTCTAGGTGATTCCAACCAAATTAACACAACCCTAACTAAAGCGTCCCAAATCTATCTTTCTGTGAGGTGTCCAATTGAACTGAATAGTTGGTTAGGACTGGACTCCCGGAAAGGCAAAAACATGTTGGTGCCTAGAAACAGCTAGAGAAAATTAAAACTGTGCAGGTGCTCATGCCTAAACGTTATATTGTTGCTTATACCCTGTTTCCTTTCTCTTCTTTTCTTCTTCACATTTAACCTATGTCCTCTAATAAAGTGCCCATTAATGGTAAGTTGCCAGTCTGCCCTGTTTTCTCTGGGGTGAGGAAGTGTGTGTGTGTGTGTGCTTGCGTCATGCTATTGAAAGGAGCTTGCCTTCCCTTGGGGCCTGCTCTCCCATCTTGTGTTGCTACGCATGCACTTGTGTTAGGGCATCTCACGCCCCCCCCTTCCCCCTGTGAAGCCATTACCTAGCATGGGGATTTGACTCCACCCGTGGACAGTGTTGCCTAATGCATATGTGGACTATATGACGTCCCACCCACACTCCACAACCCCTACCCCCACTTTATTTAAACGGGGGTCTCACGCCTCTGACACTTTGTTTACGGTTTCCCATAAGACATAGTTACCGAACAGAGTACCCACTTCATTTGATCGTGCACCCACGTCATCCATCCACCGCCGCCATTCCATCATTTGTGCAACTTCATTTTGCCATTGGTCGATTTTGTGGATAGAAAGTTTGTATTGAGAAGTTAGCCACAAGCTAGCGCTGTGAGAAGTTAGCCACAAGCTAGCGCTGTGAGAAGTTAGCCACAAGCTAGCGCTGTGAGAAGTTAGCCACAAGCTAGCGCTGTGAGAAGTTAGCCACAAGCTAGCGCTGTGAGAAGTGAGGGTTATTCTAGCGGCAATAGAAATAAAGCTCTTTCCCCTCATTGTATAATGTAAATACATTTATTTTGCACCATGTTATCTGTTAAGATACGAGCTCCATTATTTTGTGTTCACCACGTTTCAAAACACTGTAATAACTAGTTGAGCACAACGTAGTTTATAAGTAACTCCTGTTCATTTCATGTTTTCTCATTGAATAACTATACTGTGACCCCGTGTTCATCCATTATAATGTCAAGAGTGTTTTCTATCCTCTGTCTGTACGGGGTTGTGGGGCACTCCAGTCCTGACCAGTGTTTATGTATTTGTTTGTGACCTCGTCCCTCCTCTCTGGGTTTCTAGATGAGAACCACACCATGACCAGTGACACCAGTAGTCTGGTCCAGTCCCACAGCCACTCCTATAAGAAGAAGAGGGATGTGGCAGATGTGCCCCCCTACCAGACGGGTCAGCTCCACCCGGCCATCCGCGTGGCAGACCTACTCCAGCATATTACCCAGATGAAGTGTGCAGAGGGCTACGGCTTCAAGGAGGAGTACGAGGTGAGAGCCCCAACTGCTGCCAAATGTAGGGTCCCACCCTCCTCAATCACATGGCAAATCCTCACACACACAAACGTCCTCACATATCAAAATGCCCCCTCATATCAAAATGTCCTCACACGCACCCACTAATGTCCTCACATATCACTTCCCCAGTCTGTCTGTCTTTGTAGACTCCCTTACTCTGAAGCAAACCAAGCACAGGCGTCCCAGGTTGTGTCTCTTTCTATTGTTGTCCTCTTTCTTGCTATATTGCTTGCATTCTTTCTTGTTTATTTTCAGCATTCTCTTTTTCTTTTGTTTAGATTCATTGCTTGTTAGATGATTTTGTCACTTTTTGTCTCTGCAAATAAACTTCTCACTAGCTATTATTGCACATAAATGCACCGGTTTTGTGTCTACACACTCCTTCCGTTCCAATGTTTGTCACCACTTTAATTCCTCTCACATAGTGTTTGGGCTCCTGCAGTTTGTTGACTGCACGCCACACTGCTTAGACCTTACTGCCCCGTTGACGGCATCCACTTGGCTACCTAACAATGCTAAACAACCGTCCTGGTGAAAAAAATGTGCCTTCTAAATCTTAAAACTCCTACAGCACACGCATACACTAATGGGGGATTTCCGAGGCTGAGACTGTGTTAATGGCTCAGACCATTGCGAGTTGCCAGCTCTGCCTAGAGTCAGTATATGTGAATTATATGGGAACAGCGCTTTTCTCCAGAAGCTGATGACAAAGCTAACGACTGTCACAGCAGTGCCTTATTTCCTCGCCCTCCCATAGTGTGTGTGTGTGTGTGTGTGTGTGTGTGTGTGTGTGTGTGTGTGTGTGTGTGTGTGTGTGTGTGTGTGTGTGTGTGTGTGTGTGTGTGTGTGTGTGTGTGTGTGTGTGTGTGTGTGTGTGTGTGTGTGTGTGTGTGTGTGTGTGTGTGTGCTTGAAAACACTTGTTTGTGTGTGTACATACTGTATACACAAGCTACCCCTCTCACCTTCCAACCCATTACAAGGGAGTTTCTACCTTTTCTACGGAGGGTATTTGCCAGTTGTGTAAAAATACTTTAAAGTACTACTTAAGTAGTTTTTGCGGGTATCTGTAATTTATTTTACTGTTTATATTTTTGACTACTTTTACTTCACTAGATTCCTAATGACAATAATATACTATTTACTCTATTCATTTTCCCCGATCCCCAAAAGAACTCGTTAGATTTTGATTGCTTAGCAGGACTGGAGCAATTCATGCACTTATCAAGGGAACATCCCTGGTCATCCCTACTGCCTCTGATCTGGAGGACTCACTAAACAGAGAACATCCCCGGTCATCCCTACTGCCTCTGATCTGGCGGACTCACTAAACACACATGCTACGTTTGTAAATGATGTGTGCCTCAGGCTATCTGTAAAAAAAATAATGGTGCCGTCTAGTTTGCTTAATATAAGGAATTTTAAATGTTTTATACTTTTACTTTTGATACTTAAGTATATTTTTGCAATTACATTTACTTTTGATACTTAAGTACATTTAAAACCACATACAATTAGACGTATACTCAAGTAGTATTTTACTGGGTGACTTTCACTTTTACTTGAGTCATTTTCTATTAAGGTATCTTTACTTTAGGTACAATTAGATACTTTTCCCACCACTGGTATTTACCTGTAATAAACTATTCACCATTCCCCCTCCCATCTTATACTTTATTTAGCTATACCCTCTACTTACACATGAAACAACACAGGGATCAGATCAATAATCCAATCTCCCATGCCCCGGGCTGGCCCTGTGGTTTGGGACTTCCCTGAGGGCTCAATTCATTATGGATATAGATTGATGGTTTTTAGGGCTTAGGTAGGCTGCTAGTGTAATAATACAGTATTGCCAGTCATAAAAATACAGAGTGCAGAATAATTTATGCCCCCCCTTCTTCCTCCACCCTTCCATCTGAAAGTGCTTCTCTTCACTGTTTTTCTATTGTTTTCTACCTTTCTATTTGTAATGCCTCTACAAGTTAGAGATGGCGAATCATTGTAGTGTCTCGTCTCCCCCCCCCCCCCCGTTTCGTTCACTGTTTTCTGCTACCACTGTCTCTTCTCATGTTCTCTCTAAACACAACGAGCCGAGCACTAAACTGATCAATTCTAATCTCTCCCCCGATTCCATGCTTCTTGTTATTCCATAACGTTATCTATGGAAAAGATTAACGAGGTAAGCAAGTCCCATTTTTGGTTTGATTGTAAACTATGTTTTTAGATTGTAGCTTTGTCGCAGTATTACAGAAACCCTAGATGCAGCTATCTCACAACCTATAGTTCCTGATATTGATTATAATGCTTTACCTGCTGTTGGTTGTCTGTGTCCAAAAACATGCATTTAACAAACCACAAAATACAACAACAAAAAATGTATCTGATGAGATTTATTCCACCTGGTCAATGAGAATCAAAGAACGGTGAAATGAGTGACGTTAAGTTGACACTACAGTACAGAGCAGAGGTCCTGTCTAATGGAAGTGTTTGTAGACAATTCATCACAGACACACAGTAAATGATTCTCCTGTAGTTCAGGCCAGTCTCTGCTTCAAAGGAAAAAAACATATTTGATTTGTGTTGATGATAATGCAGTCAGACGCCATTTGAATTCTTAAGTCATGAAAGACTTGCTCTCTTGGTATGATAACTTACATCCCAAAAATAACCAACAAGATAGACTGGCAGACTCTGATCATACTTACCCTGAACAAAAATATAAACGCAACATGCAACAATTTCAAAGAGTTACAGTTCATATGTGGAAATCAGTCAATTGAAATGAATGCATTAGGCCCTAATCTATGGATTTCACATGACTGGGAATACAGACATGGGTACACGGATACGGATACCTTAAAAATGGCACGACAATGGGCCTCAGGATCTCGTCACAGTATCTCTGTGCATTCAAATTGCCATTGATAAAGTGCAATTGTGTTCATTGTCCGTAGCTTATGCCTGCCCATACCATAACCCCACCGCCACCATGGGGCACTCTGTTCACAACGTTGACTTCAGCAAACCGCTAGCCCACACGACGCCTGTACCGTCTGCCGTCTGCCCGGTACAGTTGAAACCGGGATAAATCCATGAAGAGCACACTTCTCCAGTGTGCCAATGGCCACTGAAGTTGGTTACGATGCCGAACTGCAGTCAGGTCAAGACCTTGGTGAGGACGACGAGCACACAGATGAGCTTCCCTGAGATGGTTTCTGTCAGTTTGTGCAGAAATTCTTTGGTTGTGCAAACCGACAGTTTCATCAGCTTTCCGGGTGGCTGGTAGACGATCCTGCAGGTAAAGAAACCGGATGTGGAGGTCCTGGGCTGGCGTGGTTACACGTGGTCTGCGGTTGTGAGGCTGGTTGGACGTACTGCCAAATTCTCTAAAACTACTTTGGAGGTGGCTTATGGTAGAGAAATTAACATTACATTCTCTGGCAACAGCTCTGATGGACATTCCTGCAGTCAACTGCACGCTGCCTCAAAACTTGAGACATCTGTGGCGTTGTGTGACGAAACTGCACATTTTAGAGTGGCCTTTTATTGTCCCCAGCACAAGGTGCACCTGTGTAATGACCATGCTGTTTAATCAGCTTCTTTATATGCCACACTTGTCAGGTGGATGGATTATCTTGGCAAAGGAGAAATGCTCACTAACATGGATGGAAAAAAAATTGTGCACAAAAATCTTGAGAAATAAGCTTTTTGTGCGAATGGAAAATGTCTGCGATCTTTTATTTCAGCTCATGAAACATTGGACCGACACTTTACATGTTGCATTTTATATTTGTGTTCAGTATAGTTGAAACCAATTGACTCCTTGAGATCAACTTACGTTGTATCTACACCCATTAATATAGTGCTTTTACTGTGACCCTGACTCATGAATAGGCCTTACTATTCCTGCTTCATATCCACCTCCATAACCACTACACCATCTCACTCTGAAACACTTTCCAATGTTAAAAATACATCATCATAACACTTGTTTCTATCTTCTCAGATTGGCTTCATTCGAGCAGCATCTTCCCAAGCATTATGTTAATTGCTGAAATGTGCCTTTGTGTTGATGTGTGGGGTTTATGTGTGTTTATTGTGTGGGGTAAAAATGCAGACGAGCCGTTTTGCTGCTGAAGCTTTGTCTGAGCACCCACCACGTCTGGTGCCTCTGAGGAGGGTTTTCAGTCTCTGTAGTCAGTAGTGTCAAGGGTGAAATCTCAATGGTGTTTTGGGAATCAGAAGGGGTTGGTGTCACATGTGATTGAGAGACTGAACACCAGTGCCCAGCCATTCAGAAGCTGCCGTGAGCCGAAGGAACCATGTTTTCACTTGTTTGTTTTGGATCAGATTTTGGGTAAGAGAGCACCTTCGTTTGGATTTGGTCTCGTGAGAGCCGAACATAGATCTCATCTCAGTAGCTCTACTTCCATGAAAATCATCTGTTTAAGACTTTGAAAATGTTTGGGGGGGGGAGTATGCAGGGCTTTGAATTCATTACTGGCTTTCCACCATCCACCAATCACGTTAAGGGTTACTGGCGGGTGGTGGGAAAACCTGGCCAATGGTAGATTAGTATGATAGTGCCAAGGGGGATAGATGGAGCCTGGAGCCTGGAGCTACCTCCTAGCCATTTGACTTGTAATTCCCCCACAGCTTGCTGTTATGGATGTTAATAATTCAATATTATGTTTTATATATCCAACTTTTGGGTGATTTAATAGGCTCAGAAAAGCATGTTGCAAACTCTAACATGTCTTAAATTAAATGGTGTGTTACCCAATTTTGTATTTTCCCTCGAGCCGCACATTTCGTAGAAGTCTTGCAAACACAAGAGACATTGTTGCCAAATCTATTATTTCTGGCAGTCAAATATTACACCTGAACTAGAAAAAATTATGAAGTAACACAATGAATAGTTGAACACCTGCCAGTGTCGGTGCACTTCACACCACATATTTTTTTGTGTTTTCTGTCTCTTCCCAAACTATTTTGACAAATTCCAGATTTTTTTATAGTAATTTTTTTCTCGTTGACACCGCTCACCTCTGGAGGGAGGGAAAGGGAGAGAGAGTCTCTCTCTATCAATCCTCTCCTCCCCAGGTTCCCTCGCTCGCCAGGGCAGCTCCTTGTCACGTCTTGCACATGAAAAGATAGCTCTCTTGAAAGACACACGGCAGCAATGAATAACAAACCAGCACCGCTTTGAAACTCTAAACCTAGAGAGGGAGATGGAGGGAGGAGACTAAGCATCTGCACTATTGTCAACATGTGTTAAACTGTGTTTAATGCCTCTTTACTGCAGCCAGTTCTGAGACATTCAGAGAGAGAGAAAGTGATCTGCATTAAACTATGGCCTTCTCTTCAAAGTGTCCCTTGCGGTTAACAAGACCTGTAAGGGCATGTTTTTCCAACACCCAACCGTGCTTGGTAAAGGTCAGGTGATAAGGCTGGTCTTTTAAGCTCATCTCAAGGTGACGTCAAAATGTGTACTCAAAGGATTGTTTGCATATTAATGCCGGAGATCCTCGACACCAAAGACGTCTTCAGGAAAATACAAACTTTATTCCCTCCTTTCTGATTACTCCTTCATCCTCATTCAGTCAAATGGCTGTGTGAGCCAATTGATGACTTTTAATAAATGCCATATTTTCACACCTTAGGCATCCCAGTCACCACCTTTCAGAAAATACCAAGAGTTCACCATCATTTGATTTGGAGTGGTGGTGCCTTTTCCCTCATTGCGTATGCCGTGGGGTGGGAGGGGGCAGTGTGAAGAGGCTCCTCGTCATGGGGACTGAGCTGTTACTATTATCCACTCAGAGGACTGATCAAGGCTTCTTGTTCTCGGAACGAGGGGAAGAAGCGCATGAGAGAGCTGGGGGGGAGGGTGGGGGGGAGGATTTACAGGTAAATATAAGTTCCACTGCAAGCAATCAAATGTAATCAGATGAATTGTCTGATGGGACTAAGAGAGAGCGAGAGGTATTGGATAGAGCGTGTGATGGGTGCGGCTAAATAACAGGACATCATTAGGATCCATTTATACGTTCTGACACTCTTTGGAGAGGTGATTTTGGGGGGAAGTGGAGGAGACGTTAACTTACAGGGGGAAAGCAGTAGCCCCTAGCCTGGGTAAAGAACCATTAATCAACAGCACCACTCCAGCAATGACATTTTCTTTTCATAATTAGTCCTAATTGGGTGTTCCGGTGCAAGATCAGAATTCCTAAAAACTCATACTATGAATAAATCATGAGGTGCTGTGCTCGAGCAGAGTTTTTTGATCAGGCGTGTGTGTGTTCTATTTCATCTTCTGGTATGTTTCGGGGACTAGTCTTTCAGAGGAGTATGTGGGTACCGTTTGAAAGGTGGACTGGTGTTCTACCTCGGTGAGGTTAGGGAGATTCTGATTGGCTTCAGTGGTGGCCTAATGGGCACCTTCTCTGACATCGCTCCCAGAAGGCCGTTCTCCTGCCTCCTCTCATCTTTAATAATGATGGGGATATATCTCTGTTTTGACTGGAAAGGATCCACGGCTGAGCTGTGCTGTCCATGTAAAGAACTGACCTCCTAACCCTTTGAACCTTTCATGTCCTCCTGTTTAACACTTTCTCTCTCTATTCCCCCCTCTCTCTCTCTATTCTGTTTCTCTCTCTTTCGTTCCTTCCCTCCACAGAGCTTCTTTGAAGGACAGTCTGCACCATGGGACTCTGCCAAGAAAGACGAGAACAGGATGAAGAACCGATACGGAAACATCATTGCATGTGGGTACAAACATTTTTTTTTTTTGTCTTGTCAGTCAAATCCCTCAGTTAGATATGAATTCTCAGTGTGGGCCTATTTGTGAACATTATTGTGAAAAATATCAAGGCTGTATTGTTTGTCCTTTTAGAGCAGTGTATAGTTTGGAACATATGAAATGGGTCTACTGAATGTTAACTATGAGAACTGCGATCATTCTCTTTCTGAAAATGTCATCTTTAAGCTGTGATTGTCACGACAACTGACATCTTATCAGACATATACACACAGACAGTACTAATTGCCTTTGCAATTATGAAAATGAGCCCTGACTTGGGAACAATTTCAGTTCTGGGCTTGAGACATTGCCGAGGGTGTCACACACACACACACCACCCTCACAGCTATACCAGTCCCCCAACGAGGAGACCGCCCCTGTCATTTCCACGGCAATAAGAATCCGGACACTTCCTGTCTCTGCAAATGAGCAACCGACCAATCACAGTTCTCCACCCGGCGCGGCGGCCAATTAGCTGCAGGGCATGTTGGATGGACTGACAGTTTTCTGCCGGCTGTAATAATTAAAGTGAATAAATCATTCAGGGTGAGTTAGCATCTCCTCTGTGAAATGGGAGAGAAAGAGAGAACAGAGGAGATCTCTCCTATTAGTCAAATTGAATTATTTTGACTAATGGAAAGACACTTGTTTCATAACAGAGCTCTGTCGTGGTGATTTTGATTAAGTAGAGGCACACTTCACTATGGTTGATTTACCAAAGCTTATTCTCGGCAACTATCTGGTGATTTGTACTCTTTCACTGGGTCCAGATCATTCTCTGTGAATCCCAAACCTAAAGGAGAACTGAAACTGAACAGTGCTAGCGTAGTTCACTTCCACACCACCGTTGACTTGTACCCTAATGACTTATTAAACCAGGAAAAGGCTTCCTTCTATAGGGCATATGTCAGAGAAAAACACAGTGACCTGGTAGTTGTACCTGCAGGAGTTGATGACCTTAAACTTCATAGTCCCTATCCTCCACAGGGATGGCCTACCAGTGTTTTCCTCTCCGTCTCGTTCGTATGACTAATGGGGCCCTTGTTTCTCTCTCTCTCTCTCTCTGTCCTGTCGTCCTCCAGATGATCACTCCCGTGTCCGGCTGCAGGCCATCGAGGGAGAGCAGAGCTCTGACTACATTAATGCAAATTACGTGGATGTAAGTACAACACCAGCCTGGGTTAGACAGAAAGGGCAGCCAGCATGTGTGTGCGCATAGCTCTCAGGAGGAATGAGATGATGGCAAGGCTACTGCTTATAGACCCCCAATCCTCCTCTTCCCCTCAAAATAGGGATATATACAGTGCCTTTGGAAAGTTTTCAGACCCATTGATATTTTCCACATTTTGTTACGTTACAGCCTTATTCTAAAATGGCTATACAAAAAATACAGATACCTTATTTACATAAGTATTCAGACCCTTTGCTATGAGTCTTGAAATTGAGCTCAGGTGCATCCTGTTTCCATTGATCATCCTTGAGATGTTTCTACAACTTGATTGGAGTCCACCTGTGGAAAATCGGCGCACAATTCGCCCAGCGTGGTCCTGGTTAGGGGAGGGTTTGGCCGGCAAGGATGTCCTTTTCCCATCACGCACTAGTGACTCCTGTGGCGGGCCGAGCGCAGTGCACGCTGACACGGTCGCTAGGTGCACGGTGTTTTCTCCGACACATCGGTGCGACTGGCTTCCGGGTTAAGTGGGCATTGTGTTAAGAAGCAGTGCGGATTGGTTGGGTTGTGTTTCGGAGGATGCATGGCTCTCGACCTTCGCCTCTCCCAAGTCCGTACGGGACTTGCAGGGATAAGACAAGACTGTAACTACCAATTGGATACCACAAAATTGGGGAGAAAAAGGTGTAAAAAAAAAAGTTTCCAAAAACCTGTTTTTGCTTTGTCACTATGGGGTATTGTGTGTAGATTGATGCGGGAAAAAAACTATTTAATACATTTTAGAATAAGGCTATAATGTAACAAAATGTGGAAAAAGTCGAGAGGTCAGAACACTTTCTGATGTCCAGTCTGTAGAATTAGAATACTTGGTCCAACTCTACGGTCTGCACACAGTCACGTCCAGCACGTAGGATTGTTGGTTTGCTAAAAGCCCACCCCTTGTTTACCCTCCTGGCTATCACTGTTGACAGAGTACATTTTATTTTCTCCAGTCAACCAGCTGGCACTGTGCTAACCACGCCAACCAACCACCCCATGCATACTTATCATCTCCCACCTCCTCGCCTCCCCCCACCTCCTCGCCGCTCCCCCCACCTCCTCGCCTCCCCCCACCTCCTCGCCTCCCCCACCTCCTCTTCTCCCCCTCTACCTCCTCGCCTCCCCCCACCTCCTCGCCTCCCCCACCTCCTCTTCTCCCCCTCTATCTCCTCGCCTCCCCCTCTACCTCCTCGCCTCTACCTCCACGCCTCCCCCTCTACCTCCTCCCCTCCCCCTCTACCTCCTCGCCTCCCCTCTACATCCTCGCCTCCTCCTCCTCGCCTCCCCCTCTACCTCCTCGCCTCCCCCTCTACCTCCTCGCCTCATCCTCCTCGCCTCCCCCTCTACATCCTCGCCTCCTCCACCTCGCCTCCCCCTCTACCTCCTCCCCTCCCCCTCTACCTCTTCGCCTCCCCCTCTACATCCTCGCCTCCCCCTCTACCTCCTCACCTCCCCCTCTACATCCTCGCCTCCTCCTCCTCGCCTCCCCCTCTACATCCTCGCCTCCTCCTCCTCGCCTCCTCCTCCACGCCTCCCCCTCTACCTCCTCGCCTCCCCCTCTACATCCTCGCCTCCTCCTCCTCGCCTCCCCCTCTACCTCCTAGCTTCCTCCACGCCTCCCCCTCTACATCCTCGCCTCCCCCTCTACATCCTCGCCTCCTCCTCCTCGCCTCCTCCTCCACGCCTCCCCCTCTACCTCCTCGCCTCCCCCTCTACATCCTCGCCTCCTCCTCCTCGCCTCCCCCTCTACCTCCTAGCTTCCTCCACGCCTCCCCCTCTACCTCCTCCCCTCCCCCTCTACCTCCTCGCCTCCCCCTCTACCTCCTCGCCTCCTCCTCGCCTCCCCCTCTACCTCCTCGCCTCCCCCTCTACATCCTCGCCTCCTCCTCCTCGCCTCCCCCTCTACATCCTCGCCTCCTCCTCCTCGCCTCCCCCTCTACCTCCTCCCCTCCCCCTCTACCTCCTCGCCTCCCCCTCTACATCCTCGCCTCCTCCTCCTCCCCTCCCCCTCTACCTCCTCGCCTCCCCCTCTACCTCCTCGCCTCCCCCTCTACATCCTCGCCTCCTCCACCTCGCCTCCCTCTCCTCGCCTCCCCCTCTACATCCTCGCCTCCTCCTCCACGCCTCCCCCTCTACCTCCTCGCCTCCCCCTCTACATCCTCGCCTCCTCCTCCTCGCCTCCCCCTCTACCTCCTAGCTTCCTCCACGCCTCCCCCTCTACCTCCTCCCCTCCCCCTCTACCTCCTCGCCTCCCCCTCTACCTCCTCTCCTCCTCGCCTCCCCCTCTACCTCCTCGCCTCCTCCTCCTCCCCTCCCCCTCTACCTCCTCCCCTCCCCCTCTACCTCCTCTCCTCCTCGCCTCCCCCTCTACCTCCTCGCCTCCTCCTCCTCGCCTCCCCCTCTACCTTCTCCCCTCCCCCTCTACCTCCTCGCCTCCCCCTCTACATCCTCGCCTCCTCCTCCTCGCCTCCCCCTCTACCTCCTAGCTTCCTCCACGCCTCCCCCTCTACATCCTCGCCTCCCCCTCTACATCCTCGCCTCCTCCTCCTCGCCTCCTCCTCCACGCCTCCCCCTCTACCTCCTCGCCTCCCCCTCTACATCCTCGCCTCCTCCTCCTCGCCTCCCCCTCTACCTCCTAGCTTCCTCCACGCCTCCCCCTCTACCTCCTCCCCTCCCCCTCTACCTCCTCGCCTCCCCCTCTACCTCCTCGCCTCCTCCTCGCCTCCCCCTCTACCTCCTCGCCTCCCCCTCTACATCCTCGCCTCCTCCTCCTCGCCTCCCCCTCTACATCCTCGCCTCCTCCTCCTCGCCTCCCCCTCTACCTCCTCCCCTCCCCCTCTACCTCCTCGCCTCCCCCTCTACATCCTCGCCTCCTCCTCCTCCCCTCCCCCTCTACCTCCTCGCCTCCCCCTCTACCTCCTCGCCTCCCCCTCTACATCCTCGCCTCCTCCACCTCGCCTCCCTCTCCTCGCCTCCCCCTCTACATCCTCGCCTCCTCCTCCACGCCTCCCCCTCTACCTCCTCGCCTCCCCCTCTACATCCTCGCCTCCTCCTCCTCGCCTCCCCCTCTACCTCCTAGCTTCCTCCACGCCTCCCCCTCTACCTCCTCCCCTCCCCCTCTACCTCCTCGCCTCCCCCTCTACCTCCTCTCCTCCTCGCCTCCCCCTCTACCTCCTCGCCTCCTCCTCCTCGCCTCCCCCTCTACCTCCTCCCCTCCCCCTCTAACTCCTCGCCTCCCCCTCTACAACCTCGCCTCCTCCTCCTCCCCTCCCCCTCTACCTCCTCGCCTCCCCCTCTACATCCTCGCCTCCCCCTCTACATCCTCGCCTCCTCCTCCACGCCTCCTCCTCGCCTCCCCCTCTACATCCTCGCCTCCTCCTCCTCGCCTCCCCCTCTACCTCCTAGCTTCCTCCACGCCTCCCCCTCTATCTCCTCACCTCCCCCTCTACCTCCTCGCCTCCCCCTCTACCTCCACGCCTCCCCCTCTACCTCCTCGCCTCCCCCTCTACCTCCTCCCCTCCCCCTCTACCTCCTCGCCTCCCCCTCTACATCCTCGCCTCCTCCTCCACGCCTCCCCCTCTACCTCCTCGCCTTCCCCTCTACCTCCTCGCCTCCTCCTCCTCGCCTCCCCCTCTACATCCTCGCCTCCTCCTCCACGCCTCCCCCTCTACCTCCTCGCCTCCCCCTCTACCTCCTCGCCTCCTCCTTCACGCCTCCCCCTCTACCTTCTAGCTTCCTCCACGCCTCCCCCTCTACCTCCTAGCTTCCCCCTCTACCTCCTCGCCTCCTCCTTCACGCCTCCCCCTCTACCTCCTAGCTTCCTCCTCGCTTCCCCCTCTACCTCCTCGCCTCCCCCTCTACCTCCTAGCTTCCTCCATGCCTCCCCCTCTACCTCATAGCTTCCCTCCTCGCCTCCCCCTCTACCTCCACTCCGAGCTTTGCCTTCATTTGTCATTAGCCATTAGCAACATTAGGGTTAGCTTCCTCCTCTTCAAAGGTAAATGAGTGTAAATTTGCAGTGCAGGTGCTCGGAGATCGATAAAGAGATAATTATGAAAGCAGTGGCTCTCATTGTCAATAGAGGACTATCTAAGTGTTAGAGCGGAAACATCTTAGTCCTCGCTGTCTTGCTTGGGTACCGCCTGTTCTTATAGTTCTCCATAACCAGAAGTTCTCCAGAGCCATTTTTATTTAAATACGTGATTGTTGTTTGGGTCTGGGCGGTGTGATTACAAGGACATTATGTAGAGTGACATCTGTTACGTTGTTGCTACGTTGTTGCTACGTTGTTGCTACGTTATTGTTACGTCTGTTAAGATGTTTTCCCTAGAAACTTAATGGACATTTTGCATTTGAAATAAGGATTTGTCATCCCACCATATCAATTTCCTAAGAATCAGTCTTACAGTACTCATAAGAACATAGCAGAAATACATTTTGGGTGTTTGTGTGTCCAGTCGTGTGTCTGTGTCCAGTCGTGTGTCTGTGTCCAGTCGTGTGTCTGTATCCAGTCGTGTGTCTGTATCCAGTCGTGTGTCTGTATCCAGTCGTGTGTCTGTGTCCAGTCGTGTGTCTGTATCCAGTCGTGTGTCTGTGTCCAGTCGTGTGTCTGTGTCCAGTCCTGTGTGTCTGTGTCCAGTCCTGTGTGTCTGTGTCCAGTCCTGTGTGTCTGTGTCCAGTCCTGTGTGTCTGTGTCCAGTCCTGTGTGTCCAGTCCTGTGTGTCTGTGTCCAGTCCTGTGTGTCTGTGTCCAGTCCTGTGTGTCTGTGTCCAGTGTCTGTGTCCAGTCGTGTGTCTGTGTCCAGTCGTGTGTCTGTGTCCAGTCGTGTGTCTGTGTCCAGTCGTGTGTCTGTGTCCAGTCCTGTGTGTGTTGTGTTGAATTAGCATTCTGCGGTTCGTCTAGCCGCTCTGCAGGTTAGCTGATGAAGCTACTTACAGCCTGACCCCCAAGGGACTCCTATCAGGACACGGCCTGAAGACTTGTATATGTAATGTACACTACCTCCCTCCGCTGAACCTCTCCTCTCCCTTTAGACTCTGTCTGGCTTGCTGCTCCCTCCCGAGTGTTTCTGTAGCCTGGTCCAAGATCTGTTTGTGCTGTCTTGCGTGACGACGACCATAGAAGTTGGCTAATTAGCACAGATCTGGAACCAGGCTAGGGTTTGTGTGTGGCGCAGTCAGTCAGTGAGCTCTGCAGCACTTTAGTGAGTACTGCTTGTCTTCTAGGCACAGACTCAACAGATCCCAATGAAGTCGAATTTCAGAAGAGCGTCGAAACCTTTCTTCCACCATGATGATCACACAGAATACGTGACCAGTCAATGAACCCTTCTCCTAATAGCCTCTCGCTAACTAACTCTATCGTCGATTTTCCTCACCATGTGTGCTCCCACGGTGAGAATTCATCGATAGTGTGTAGAGCAAGAGGATAAACAACTCTTATGGTGGACAAGATATAAAGAAATCATTTAAACAGCGCACTCAGCAAACAGAGCCCAGAGAGACAGAGCCCAGAGAGGCAGAGAGCCCATCAGAGCCCGTCAGAGCCCAGAGAGACGGAGAGCCCGTCAGAGCCCAGAGAGGCGGAGAGCCCATCAGAGCCCAGAGAGACGGAGAGCCCGTCAGAGCCCAGAGAGACGGAGATCCCGTCAGAGCCCAGAGAGACAGAGCCCAGAGAGGCGGAGAGCCCATCAGAGCCCAGAGAGACGGAGAGCCCGTCAGAGCCCAGAGAGACGGAGAGCCCGTCAGAGCCCAGAGAGACGGAGAGCCCGTCAGAGCCCAGAGAGACGGAGAGCCCGTCAGAGCCCGTCAGAGCCCAGAGAGGCGGAGAGCCCGTCAGAGCCCAGAGAGACGGAGAGCCCAGAGAGACGGAGAGCCTGTCAGAGCCCAGAGAGACGGAGAGCCCGTCAGAGCCCAGAGAGACGGAGAGCCCAGCCTATCAGAGTAGAGGGATTAAGTTTTCCCGTTTGATTCAGTCCTTTTATATTCCACGTTGAGAAAGTTAATTACAGTTGAGGTAAATGAAATATGGCGGTGTTAAGAGCTGGACCAGATGAAGACAATGGCTCACACTTTGTGGCGTGTGGGAACGGCTCTTTACGCTTACGCTTAGCTTCCCACTTTGTACGGTAGGCCTTGCTAGAATACAAGATGCTCGACAAATGAGTAATCCCTAGGAGATTGAGCGTATTACGAAGATAAATCACACAATATGCATTGGAAGAATAGTACAACCGTGTGTGTTGGATGTTAATTTGACCACTATTGTCACAACAAAATAATCCTGCAGCAACACAGGATTTGAATGTTTAGTCCATAATTTTGCTTGATCGATGGTTAGACTATTAGCTGGCCAAAACATGAGGCTACATGAAAAGTGCAATACTGTTTATATAACTGCATGTTAGTGTGGCTTTTAAGTTAATTTATGTAAATCATGATCCTTATTTACATGTGTGTTCACTAACTTTATAGTTGCTGGAAGCCGAATCAACCTTTTCTTTCTAATTGGTTTGAATTATTTAGTCATTTAAGACCACACTGCTGCTTTTGAAATATGTTTTCACTGCAGCAGGTTTTGCTTTTTGACTCAAGTAAACAAATATGCCCATTATCCTGCATTCCTTTGTGTGTTCAAACCTTTTTGACTGACATCTGTGTGCTTAAAGTTTGTTTCTCTCTCTCGCTCTGTCTTTCGGATTTCAGGGCTACCACAGACCAAATCACTACATCTCTACCCAAGGTAAGAACAGCAACACACCATAGGCATTCTCTTGTCTGAATATTTTCAGTATTGTTGTCAGATATGCAACTCTTCCGTCTGCTGTTCAGACTGACGGCCTCATCGGAACTGTCAACACGGATATATAGGAAGTAAAAAGCTGTGGGACTCCCCTCTCTTTAACCAACCTCCTCTCCACCTTCCAAGCCGTGTTATGTAGCGTCTTAAAACAAGTCATCAGCCGTGTGAGCAGGAGGGGTGGAGAGAGAACGAGGGATGAGAAAGGAAGAGGGCAGTAATAAATAAATGGAATAGGCCATGTGTGCTGGCACATTTGTATGTGTGTGTGCGCATTCATGCACGTGCATGTCTAAAGGTGTGCGTGTTATAACTGCGTTAATCCGGCAGGCAGATGCTGGCTGTGTGCAAGAGGACCGCTTTTCCAACAAGCCCCCTGGAGGGGCTCTCTGATTGATAGTTAATTGTTGTGCAGTTCTCGGAGGCCCTGTTTCCTCAGCCAGCCGCGCAAAGGTAATTCCATTCCATGCTTACTCCGACTAAAGGCAGCCCATTGAGACATAATAGACTCTGCAGTCTGGTCTAGTTGGCCTGGCATAATGGCCTGCCCCGGCCACCCTCCTGGCCGCTCTGAACTCGACCAGCATCTAAAACGGCCCCCACTATGACTTGGTAGTGTGACTCTGTGTACTACATTGTTTCCAGCAATGCAGAGATAAAGATAAGATAAAATAAAAAAAATAGAAATGGTGACAGGAGGAATAAATACACAGTGAATAATGGCTATATACATGGAGTAGAAAATAACATGGCTGTATACAGGGAGTAGAAAATAACATGGCTGTATACAGGGAGCAGAAAATAACATGGCTGTATACAGGGAGTAGAAAATAACATGTCTGTTGTCACGAACCGGCTCAGTTAGTAACAAAAACAGCCACAAAAATGCCTAAACCAAATCTATCAGTGTCTGCATGGAGAGAGTCTCCCCAATGAACGGGGAAGAGGTGCATTTATCTTGGGGGACACCCGAGCCCAGGTGTGTCCCATTTCGCTGACGACCCTCCCAGCTCCGCCCACTGACATCCTATTAAGGAAAACAAGAGCAAAGAGAAAAAATTTGGCAGACAGAGTGGGAGGGTCGTCGCACAGTATACATGGAGCAGAAAATAACATGGCTGTATACAGGAAGCAGAAAATAACATGGCTGTATACAGGAAGCAGAAAATAACATGGCTGTATACAGGGAGCAGAAAATAACATGGCTGTATACAGGAAGCAGAAAATAACATGGCTGTATACAGGGAGCAGAAAATAACATGGCTGTATACAGGGAGCAGAAAATAACATGGCCGTATACAGGGAGCAGAAAATAACATGGCTGTATACAGGAAGCAGAAAATAACATGGCTGTATACAGGAAGCAGAAAATAACATGGCCGTATACAGGGAGCAGAAAATAACATGGCTGTATACAGGAAGCAGAAAATAACATGGCTGTATACAGGAAGCAGAAAATAACATGGCTGTATACAGGGAGCAGAAAATAACATGGCTGTATACAGGGAGCAGAAAATAACATGGCTGTATACAGGGAGCAGAAAATAACATGGCTGTATACAGGAAGCAGAAAATAACATGGCTGTATACAGGGAGCAGAAAATAACATGGCTGTATACAGGGAGCAGAAAATAACATGGCTGTATACAGGATGCAGAAAATAACATGGCTGTATACAGGGAGCAGAAAATAACATGGCTGTATACAGGGAGCAGAAAATAACATGGCTGTATACAGGGAGTAGAAAATAACATGGCTGTATACAGGGAGCAGAAAATAACATGGCTGTATACAGGGAGTAGAAAATAACATGGCTGTACTAGGAGAGGGTTGACCTCTATCCTATTTTATGAGACTATGCAATACTTACTGTACTTAGTCATTATATACATTGAATACGAGAGAAAATAATGGAACACACCGGCCTCAGACAGAATTGGCCTTTTTTTACATATATGTTATGTTGGTGTTTGCAACTTTAAAAGACTTTCAAAGCGGGGAGCGAGAGCGGAAAACAGTAACTAAGCCGTTGTCCAGTTGAAAGGCTCATATGTGCTGCAGGCCAATCGGACGCTTGTCAGTCAACGGCGTTCATACACTTTGTCTGAGCAGCTGCATTTTCTCCATCCACCCCTTTTGGTCGGTTAGCCTTTTTAATACAATATAATTGATACAATACATATCACCTTTATTGCCAGATCAATATTCCAACACTTTTTCAAATGTTTTAAGTAGACACATACACATTAACTATGCCCTCACACAACCCCTGGCTGCCTTGCACATTCCTCTTTCTAGGGGGGAAAAAAAAGGTGAGAAAAAGTAGCCTGGTCTCTCTTCCTCCTGAAGAATCCCAGCAGTCTGTCTGTGTCTCTCCGTGTAGCAAGATGAGAAGCATTCCAGTCTCCTCACGGACAGAGCCTCGCCTCTGACAGCCTGTCCACTCGGGCTGTCTGTGGAGCTTTTGTTTAGCTTTTTCTCCTGCTTCCTTGTCCTATTCCCCCAGTGCACTATGGGAGAAGCTCTTCTCCACATCTAATTGCCTGACTTGACTTCACCCTCTGCTGCGCTCGGCCATTTACTGTATCTGAAAAATTATGTCACTTTTTCTTCTCCCAGACGACGACACCAGCCGCTCTGCTTCTCTTCTCCGCCGAGATTTTCTTTCGCCACACGCTCTTAACGCCGTGTCAACACAGATTACTGTTTTGGTCGGCAAGTGTCCTGCAAGTTCACAAAGTATCTGCATAAGGGGGGAGGGGGGAGTACTAGCATAGCGCTCTTAGATGGAAAGAGTTGGGAGATCAATCCTCCAGGAATACACTGTGCACTGGGCATTTATCACATCATCTGCATATCATCACTACTTTCTCAGAGAGAAAAACATTCCTATCCCTGAGTGGATGAGGAACTGTAAGACAAACCACTGTTCTGATTGAACCACGGTTGAACCACTGATTGAACCACTGTTGATGTCAATTCTGAATTGAGTTGCGAATTTTGTCTTAAATTCCAATATATATATATATATATATTTTTTTTTAATTAGCCACACCCTACAGGAAGCATAATTTGTATTTAATTTGAATGAAAATAAGTAGAATTGAATTCAGTGAAATTCATTGAAATTCAAATGGATAATGTATTCCATCATTGTGCTCATCGAGTATGGTTACCAACACATGTTGAAAAGTTTAATTTTCAAAACTCAATTCTACTAAAACTATTTTTTAAATAATTATAGAGGTCTTTTTGCATTCTGTCTATAATAACTCCTAATTCACCTACAATTACATACTAAACAACAATGCATATCCAAGTATGTGTTAGATCAAACACTTCAGAATGGAACCTCTTCTCATGACAAAAATACTAACAAATGACTATTTGACACTGTGAGTAATAATCAAGCTAATACTTGAAATGGTTTCTGTATTTCTTTAGTACGAGGTGTCAGATGCTTTTGGCAAAATATTTGTCAAAGGAATAAGACTCATATGTTTCATGTCTCTTTGAATTGTTTTGAAATTAATTCCAATTCAAATTGTGCTTCCTGTGGGGTGTAGCCAATTCAAATGTCAGTTCATGGGTCGAATTGAATTACATTCAGAAATATCGAATTGAACCCAAACCTGGATTGAACTAAATCTGCCTTAAAGATAGTAAGTTTATAGTAAAGAAGCAAAAAAAGGAGCCTAGGCTGGTGATGCTATCAGGAGTTGCAAAGGCGGGCAGAGGAGAACAGGGAGTGTATTGGCCTGACACACAAAGCTCTTGTTCCTAGGAGAGATGGTCATGAATACCAGGAGAACATGGAGCCTGGCATCGCTAATGAGAAAAGTGGCTTGCTCGCACTAGAGGCACACGGCAATGTCACACCAGGAGGATTCTCCAGCGACACAAGTGTTTGGTAATGCGGCTGTTTGTTTGAGCATGAATATGGAACATCTGCAGTGAGCTGTGTGTGTGTGTGGTTTAGCTCTTGGATGCAGTTTGCCATGGCTGGAGGTACACGCGTCGCAGCTCTCGAGAACACACACACACAGATTTGCAGGAGCTAATTAGCTCGTCAAAAGTCATTTTTCACATTTGCCAGTTAATTAAAAATAATGTTTATTTGAATTAATTAAATGAGTAATTCTTCCTTGCAGGGATCCTTCATTGCTCGGCGCAATCTGAAACACGGCCCACATTAAAGTGTGTAGGAGTTAATTGAGAGTGTGTGCATACTGCTATCCCCCTACCTTGTCATTCAGCTTGTGTTGGCGTGTGTGTCTGTGTGTGCGGACTTAGATCCAGGCATTAGTTGATTCCCCTGTCAACAGTGATCAGAATGCACAGGCACACAGCGCCTGTGTTCCG